>NW_027507726.1:959592-1075287 GCF_037356315.1 Lithobates pipiens | reverse complement strand
TTTTATTTAAAAAGTCAAATTTTGGCCGGACAACCACTTTAACTGAGTTGTACAGTTTATAGGTCACATAAGGCCTTCATGTGAACTGGATGTTAAAATAACGTTCTAAAGTAGCTTTGCAGTGAGTTTTGCAATGTTTTTGCAATAGCGTTTTTAGCATTTTTCCACGTTAGCTTTTTCTTTTTTCAATGGATGAAAAAAGTCAAATATGCTGGTGAGTCACGTTTTGAGCGTTTATCGCTATCTATCTGCTAGAGCTGGGCGATTTTCTCCCAAAAAAAAAATGATGGACGCCGGTCCGGTCCTGAGGAGCTGCGGGCAGGAGTTTTTAGGAGAGGCCAAGGCTTTGGAACGCTGCGAATCTGCTGTGGGTTCCCGCATCGCATAACTCCCGGCGGAAGTTCACACTGCCCTATGCGAACTGCTGGCAGTGTCAGTGAAACATTAATGACACCCTTAGATCAGTTCGCATATCGCAGTGCGATCTGCAAAATCAGACAGGAATCGGATCGCATGGTGTGAACACCCATGCGATCCAATTCTGCTGCGGACCAAAAAAAGGGTCCTGTGTGAGTTTGGGCCGGATGCGATGCGAATTCAGCCATACTATCTGTATGGCTGAACTCACATCGCACAGAGATCGGATGTGATTCGCACTGCAGTGCAGTGCGAATCACATCCGATCTCATACACTGCTGCAGTGTGAACCCAGCCTAAAGGTAGAAAAAGTTCTGAAATTATTTATCTTTGTCTCATTTGCTTACATCACAGAAACATGACGTTTTTAACAGGTGTGAGGGGTTAGCTCGGCAGCGGGTGTGTGTGACCCCCTGGATGGGTTCACAACACAAAGTCAGGCACAGCAGACAGCGGTGTAGGTTCAAAAAACAAAAGATCCGGTTTATTTAGGCTACATGCAGTGATACATATAACAGCCAAACAAAATAAAACAAGAAAATAAATCCTGGTCAGCTTGACCTCTAACTACACACGTAGACTCCCTGTCTAACAACTGGGTGCAGCCTTGTGCTGCCCCAGTCCCTGTCTCTATTGTAGGGGTTTGCCACACAGGCGTTAACTCACCGCACAGAACAGATCTCAGACTCCCCAGTCTATACACACAAAACTGGTTCCAGGATGGAGCATCTCCCTAAGCATGCTGGGGTTTTTTGTAGAGGTCTTAATGAGCCCACTTACTTCAGCTGGGCTCATTAACTCTTCCCCTCTAATTGTAAAAGTCTGCATAAAGCCTGAATCTAGGACACACATATTTACCATCCTGGATACAACCAGGTGACTTTACCTGCCTGCTGCCACATACCCCCCCTCTTGTTTCAACCTTGGGGTTGTAACACCAGCAGTCAGACACGCATGTATCCGAGACAAAGCATCCACATTCCCCATTTTAACACCAGGGCGATGCTTAACTGTAAAGTTAAATTCCTGTAGGGCCAGGAACCACCTATTTACCCTTCTATTGGTCTCCTTGTTCTGAGCCATCCACTTTAAAGGAGCGTGATCAGTCACCAGGTCAAAGTGCCTACCTAGCAGATAGTACCGAAGGGAATCTAGAGCCCACTTCACTGCTAAACATTCCTTCTCAATCGTGGAGTAATTTACCTCATGGGACTTTAACTTCCTGCTGAGGTAAATGACTGGGTGCTCTTCCCCGTTCCAGACCTGGGATAACACTGCTCCTAACCCAACGTCTGATGCATCAGTTTGTACCACGAAGTCCTTAGAGAAGACTGGTGAGTACAACACTGGCTGGCTACATAAGGCTGTTTTTAAGGACTGAAATGCTTCCTCAGCCTCTGGGGACCATTTAACCATAACCGACTCTTTCCCTTTTGTCAGGTTGGTGAGGGGCACAGCCTGAGAAGCAAAATGGGGAATGAATCGTCGATAATAGCCAGCGATTCCCAGAAAGGCTCGTACCTGTTTCTTGCTGTTGGGACGTGGCCAACTCTGTATGGCCTCGACTTTATTGACTTGGGGTTTTATCACCCCCCTCCCAATAGTGTACCCAAGATATTTGGCCTCCTCCTGTCCAATGGTACACTTCTTTGGATTGGCCGTAAACCCAGCTTCCCGGATAGAGTCTAGGACTGCTTGTACTTTTTGGCAAATGTGAGACCCAGTCTGTGCTATGGATAATCACATCATCCAGGTAAGCTGCAGCATATTTCTGATGGGGCCTCAGAATCTTATCCATTTTCCGCTGGAATGTTGCCGGTGCATTCTGTAACCCAAACGGCATTCTCTTATATTGGAATGCCCCATCTGGGGTTACAAACGCAGTTTTCTCCTTGCCGACTCGGCCAGGGAATTTGCCAATACCCTTTGGTGAGATCAAGAGTTTTCATATATCGGGCTGTTCCCAGCCGGTCAATCAACTCATCTATACGCGGCATGGGGTAGGTGTCAAATTTTGTAACTTTATTTAATTGTCGAAAATCGTTACAAAACCGCCAGCTCCCATCAGGTTTGGGCACTAGTACGATAGGACTGGACCAGTCACTCTGGGACTCCTCTATCACACCCAAATCCAACATCCTTTGAACCTCCCCACGTATTGCCTCCCGTCGAGCCTCTGGTATTCTATAAGGTTTTAGTTTTACCCTTTCTCCTGGCGGGGTGATAATGTCATGCTCTACGCCAGATGTTTGTCCCGGAAGCTCAGAGAAAATCTCTTTGTTACGAAGTACAAACTCTTTAACCTCCTGTTGTTGGGCTTTCGATAAGGTGTCTGCTATTCCAACCTCAGGAACTAAGCAATCAGGCTGTACTTGTGACAAAGTCTCTGCGACTAGGGATTCCCTATCCCTACAGGCTTTCAGCAGATTGACGTGATAGATCTGCTCCGGCTTTCGCCTTCCTGGCTGTCTAACCCTGTAGTTCACCTCACTAATTTTTTCAATTACTTCATATGGACCTTGCCATTTGGCCAGAAATTTGCTTTCAACCGTAGGGACTAGCACCAAGACCCTATCCCCCGGGGAAAAAGTACGTGTCTTGGCCCCACGGTTGTACACTCTCTGCTGTGCTAACTGCGCTTGGGTTAAATGTTCCTTTACAATTGGCATTACCTGTGAAATTCTATCTTGCATCAGGGCAACATGCTCAATCACACTCCTGTGAGGAGAACTCTCATTTTCCCAAGTTTCCTTGGCGATATCCAGCAGCCCTCTTGGGTGTCTCCCATAGAGCAACTCGAAGGGTGAGAAACCCGTAGAGGATTGGGGTACCTCCCTAATGGCAAACATCAGATAGGGTATTAGACAATCCCAATTCTTTCCATCTCTATCCACCACCTTCTTTAACATTTGTTTTAGGGTTTTGTTGAATCTTTCAACCAACCCATCTGTTTGGGGGTGATACACAGATGTACGCAATTGCTTCACTTTGTACAACTTGCATAATTCTTTCATAACCCGGGACATAAAGGGTGTACCTTGGTCCGTAAGCAGTTCCTTACAAATACCCACGCGGCTAAAAACAAGAGATAGCTCTTTGGCTATGGTTTTGGCCGAGGTATTTCGAAGAGGAATTGCTTCCGGATAACGGGTGGCATAGTCCAATATAACCAAAATGTACTGATGCCCCCTAGCGGACTTCATTATCGGACCTACCAAATCCATTGCGATCCTTTCAAAGGGGACCTCAATGATAGGAAGAGGTACCAGCGGGTTACGGAAATGTGGCATAGGTGCCGACTTCTGACACACAGGGCAGGAGGAACAATAATTTTCTGTTTCCTTCATGACCCCAGGCCAATAGAATCTCTGCAGTACCCTCTCTCTGGTTTTTTCGGTCCCCAGATGACCTCCCAGAATGTGCCCATGGGCCAATTCTAACACCAACTTCCTGTAAGGTTTGGGCACCACAAGTTGCTCAATGGTTTCTTCTGCCCTTTGAGCCACTCGATACAGCAGGTCCCTTTCCACAGTGAAGTACGGGTAAGTGCAAGTCTTATCTGGGTTCAGTAACTCGCCATCTATTTTCACCACATTTTCCCGTGCCTTTATTAGGGTGGGGTCTTTTAACTGTTCTGTGGCAAAATTTTCCCTGTGAACCTCAAGGTCCGAAAACTCCACAGACGGCATGTTTTCAACTGAGGATGTTGGCTCCTCCCCAGTTTCTCGAGTTTCCCCCGCCAATACCGACAAGGGAAATTCAGGAGAGTCCTCACCACTCCCAGAGGAATTCTGGTCATCTTCCTGGTCTATAGGGGCACCAGTGGGGGGCTCAGGACAATCCCAGAGTTCCCAGAATTTTGGAAAATCCCTTCCCACAATAGCATCATGTGGTAAGTGAGACACTAACCCCACCTGATGAGAGAGGTTACCTTTGGGGGTCTCAAAAAACACTGAAGTTACAGGATACTCTCGGGTGTCCCCATGCACACAAATAACAGCCACCCTGTTCTTCCCAGAGACCTCTGTAGTAACTAATTCAGCTTTTATCAATGTTACCAGGCTACCTGAATCTAGCAACACATCAACATGCCTACCATTAATACACATTTTACATAAATGTCTCTCAGGTCCCCGAATGGCAGTGCATGCAACTGTCGCAAACAGCGACTGACGTCTCTCCCTTATAAAGTCACATTGCATAGGCTCATCCACAACTGGGCAATTGGCTGCAATATGTCCCTCTTGCCGGCAGCGGTAGCAAATAATCTTTTTCGCTGCCTCTTGCAGCATGGGCTTCCTGGGCTGCTCCCGCCAGACCTTAGGTAGAACTCCCACCCTCTCACTCTCTCCACCCTCACCCCTTGGAGTCATCTTACCCGTCACTGGGGATGATCTGGTCTTAGGGGGGAAAGTCCGCGAGTCCCTGGAAGAGGTGGTCAGGTTCTCTGTAGCCAAGTACCTCTCAACCAGATCCACAAGTTTATCTGCATTTTCTGGGTCTCCATGGCTTACCCATTTTTGGATGGCAGTAGGAAGAGCTCTCAGGAAACGATCCATAACCACACGTTCCACAATGTTTGGTGCAGTCAAAGTCTCTGGCTGCAGCCACTTCCTGCTCAGGTGAATGAGATCATACATTTGAGACCTGGGAGGTTTTCCAACCTGAAAAGTCCAGTTATGCACACGCTGAGCCCGGACGGCCAGGGTGACACCCAGCCGTGCCAATATTTCTGCTTTTAGCACCACATAGTCTTTTGCTTGGTCAGGCTCTAGGTCATAATAAGCTTTCTGCGATTCCCCAGTTAACAGAGGGGCCACCAGTCCAGCCCATTGCTCCTTAGGCCACTTTTCCCTTTCAGCAGTCCTTTCAAATGTGGTCAAAAACACCTCCGGATCATCCTCTCCAGTCATTTTTGTCAGTAAACGGCTCACACCAAAGGATGCGGTATTATTGTAACCACTTGCTTCATTGGTCTGCGGACGTTGCTGTATTAATGTCTCTATTTTCTGTTGAAAATTCTGCTCTTGCTTCTGCAACAGGTCTATGAAGCGGGCTTCAGATCGCTGCTGGGCTTGTTGCTGAGCTTCCAAACTCTGCTGGTGAGCCTTCTGCTGATTTTCCAAACTCTGCTGCAAAGTTGCATTTATCTGCTGCTGGGCTGCAAGGCTCTTTTGTAAACCTGCATTTGTTTGCTGCTGATTTGCATTTGCTTGTTGCTGGTTTGCATTTGCTAGAGCCAGCTGTCTCAGTATCTCCTCCATGCTGGCCTTAACAAAAAAAAAAAAAGTGCCAAAATTCTCCACCAACTGTGAGGGGTTAGCTCGGCAGCGGGTGTGTGTGACCCCCTGGATGGGTTCACAACACAAAGTCAGGCACAGCAGACAGCGGTGTAGGTTCAAAAAACAAAAGATCCGGTTTATTTAGGCTACATGCAGTGATACATATAACAGCCAAACAAAATAAAACAAGAAAATAAATCCTGGTCAGCTTGACCTCTAACTACACACGTAGACTCCCTGTCTAACAACTGGGTGCAGCCTTGTGCTGCCCCAGTCCCTGTCTCTATTGTAGGGGTTTGCCACACAGGCGTTAACTCACCGCACAGAACAGATCTCAGACTCCCCAGTCTATACACACAAAACTGGTTCCAGGATGGAGCATCTCCCTAAGCATGCTGGGGTTTTTTGTAGAGGTCTTAATGAGCCCACTTACTTCAGCTGGGCTCATTAACTCTTCCCCTCTAATTGTAAAAGTCTGCATAAAGCCTGAATCTAGGACACACATATTTACCATCCTGGATACAACCAGGTGACTTTACCTGCCTGCTGCCACACAGGGGTCTGTAGACTTTTTATATCTGCTGTATATTTTATCAGCATCTAAAGTCCAGGGATCTCCAAACTACGGCTCTCCAGCTGTTGCAGAACTACTCATCCCATGAGGCATTGTAAAACTCTGACATTCAAAGACTTGACTAGGCATGATGGGAATTGTAGTTCCTGAACTGTATGGCCAAAGTTTGGAGACCTCTGAAACCACAAAATTCCCACAAACACTGAACAATAATGCTGTACAGTACGGGCTGGTTCAAACTGCTGTGATGTCAGACATTGCATGTGATTCACATCGCACTGCTGTGCAGATCACATGCAATGTCTGTGTGATGTGAATTCAGCCATACAGATTGTATGGCTAAATTTGCATCGCATTGAGACCAAACACGTTGAGAACCTTTTTTGGGCCGCACCAGAATTGGATTGCATGGGTGAATTGACAGATTGCACTGCGATATGCAAACGGATTTAGGCGTGTCATTAACTTTATATTGACACTACCAGCGGTTCACATAGGGCAGTATGAACTATCTGCGAGTCAGGTGCGATGCGGGAAGCCACAGTGGATTTGCAGGGTTCCCACGTCGCACCAATGAGAACCCAGCCTATAGGTGGAAATTATTCTGCAACAACATGCCTACTTCCCAGATACATCACTGGTATACAAGTCTAGCTTCAAAACATACAACAGCATGCATAGCTCTCAAAACACACAGATCAGTGCCCATCAATGCAGCTTCACAGTCACCAATATAGACAGTGCACATCAATGCAGCTTCACGGTCACCAATATAGACAGTGCCCATCAGTGCAGACAGTACCACCCATGAGTGCAGCTCGATCAATGGTCATCAATGCAGCCTAATCAGTGCCAATCAGTGCAGACTCACCAGTGCAGCCTGATTAGTGCCCATAAACACAGCCTCACCAGTGCAAAAAGTGCCCATTAGTGCAGCCTGATCAGTGCCCATGGGATGTGGGGGTCAGCTGGGGCCCAGGGTGTCAAGGCCTGGGTCTGTCTCACAGCCCTCTATACAGAACTGGGAGCTCAAAATCTCTCCAGGCAATTGCAGGAATATATTCTTGTGGGATAGCGAACTCACAGGTCTATGTAGCATAGCAAATCTCTGCATGCCTGTCCAAGCCCTCAGTGCCCACTGCCCAGAGTCTGAATTTCCAAATACACTTCAATGTGTGACTGGGTTAAATTCACAGAAAGCACGGAGGGCTCCGTTTAAAACAGAAGAACCAAAATGCAGTTGCGCCCCTTCTCTTCTCTCCACCCCCTATATGCATCTTGCTGCAATTCACCCGCTGCCTGACCCCCCACTAAGATGGGGTAAGTGGCAGGCATGCAGCAGGCGGGTGTCCTCCTGGATCAGTCCGCTCCACTGACCGGGGGGGTCTAGGGGGTGGCTGTGTGCGCCTGTGCTTCCTGCCGTGTGCGAGGGAGGAGGGGATTGGTTGGACAAGTCCACTGGTGGGGGGCGGGTGTTAGATAAGTCCGCTGGTGGGGAGGAGGGTGTTATCTAAGTCCGCTGGTGGGGAGGAGGGTGTTATCTAAGTCCGCTGGTGGGGAGGAGGGTGTTATCTAAGTCCACTGGTGGGGAGGAGGGTGTTATCTAAGTCCGCTGGTGGGGAGGAGGGTGTTATCTAAGTCCGCTGTGGGGGAGGAGGGTGTTATCTAAGTCCGCTGTGGGGGAGGAGGGTGTTAGATAAGTCCGCTGTGGGGGAGGAGGGTGTTAGATAAGTCCGCTGTGGGGGAGGAGGGTGTTAGATAAGTCCGCTGTGGGGGAGGAGGGCGTTATCTAAGTCCGCTGTGGGGGAGGAGGGCGTTATCTAAGTCCGCTGTGGGGGAGGAGGGCGTTATCTAAGTCCGCTGTGGGGGAGGAGGGCGTTATCTAAGTCCGCTGTGGGGGAGGAGGGCGTTATCTAAGTCCGCTGTGGGGGAGGAGGGCGTTATCTAAGTCCGCTGTGGGGGAGGAGGGCGTTATCTAAGTCCGCTGTGGGGGAGGAGGGCGTTATCTAAGTCCGCTGTGGGGGAGGAGGGCGTTATCTAAGTCCGCTGTGGGGGAGGAGGGCGTTATCTAAGTCCGCTGTGGGGGAGGAGGGCGTTATCTAAGTCCGCTGGTGGGGAGGAGGGCGTTATCTAAGTCCGCTGGTGGGGAGGAGGGTGTTATCTAAGTCCGCTGTGGGGGAGGGTGTTAAGTCCACTGGTAGGGGGTGTTAAGTCTGCTGGTGGGGGGAGGGGGAGGGTGTTAAGTCCGCTGGTGGGGGGAAGGGGGAGGATGTTAAGTCCGCTGGTGGGGGGAGGGGGAGGGTGTTAAGTCCGCTGGTGGGGGGAGGGTGTTAAGTCTGCTGGTGGGGGGAGGGTGTTAATTCCGCTGGTGGGGGGGAGGGGGAGGATGTTAAGTCCGCTGGTGCGGGCGCGGGGCATTATCTAAGTCCGCTGTGGGGGAGGAGGGCGTTATCTAAGTCCGCTGTGGGGGAGGAGGGCGTTATCTAAGTCCGCTGTGGGGGAGGAGGGCGTTATCTAAGTCTGCTGTGGGGGAGGAGGGCGTTATCTAAGTCCGCTGATGGGGAGGAGGGCGTTATCTAAGTCCACTGGTGGGGAGGAGGGTGTTATCTAAGTCCGCTGGTGGGGGAGGGTGTTAAGTCCGCTGGTGGGGGGAGGGTGTTATCTAAGTCCGCTGTGGGGGAGGGTGTTAAGTCCACTGATGGGGGGTGTTAAGTCTGCTGGTGGGGGAAGGGGGAGGGTGTTAAGTCCGCTGGTGGGGGGGGGAGGATGTTAAGTCTGCTGGTGGGGGGGAGGGGGAGGGTGTTAAGTTCGCTGGTGCGGGCGCCGGGCGTTATCTAAGTCCGCTGTGGGGGAGAAGGGCGTTATCTAAGTCTGCTGTGGGGGAGGAGGGCGTTATTTAAGTCCGCTGTGGGGGAGGAGGGCGTTATCTAAGTCCGCTGTGGGGGAGGAGGGCGTTATCTAAGTCCGCTGTGGGGGAGGAGGGCGTTATCTAAGTCTGCTGTGGGGGAGGAGGGCGTTATCTAAGTCCGCTGTGGGGGAGGAGGGTGTTATCTAAGTTCGCTGTGGGGGAGGAGGGTGTTAAGTCCGCTGGTGGGGGGAGGGTGTTAAGTCCGCTGGTGGGGGGGAGGGTGTTAAGTCCGCTGGTGGGGGGAGGGTGTTAAGTCCGTTTGGTGGGGGGTGTTAAGTCTGCTGGTGGGGGGGGTGTTAAGTCCACTGGTGGGGGGGAGGGTGTTAAGTCCGCTGGTGGGGGGGAGGGGGAGGGTGTTAAGTCCGCTGGTGGGGGGAGGGGGAGGGTGTTAAGTCCGCTGGTGGGGGGAGGGTGTTAAGTCTGCTGGTGGGGGAGGGTTTTAAGTCCACTGGTGGGGGGTAGGTGTTAAGTCTGCTGGTGGGGGGGAGGGGGAGGATGTTAAGTCTGCTGGTGGGGGGAGGGTGTTAAGTCCGCTGGTGCGGGCGCCGGGCGTTATCTAAGTCCGCTGTGGGGGAGGAGGGCGTTATCTAAGTCCTCTGTGGGGGAGGAGGGCGTTATCTAAGTCCGCTGTGGGGGAGGAGGGCGTTATCTAAGTCCGCTGTGGGGGAGGAGGGCGTTATCTAAGTCCGCTGGTGGGGAGGAGGGTGTAATCTAAGTTCGCTGTGGGGGAGAAGGGTGTTAAGTCCGCTGGTGGAGGGGAGGGTGTTATCTAAGTCCGCTGTGGGGGAGGAGGGTGTTAAGTCTGCTGGTGGGGGGAAGGGTGTTAAGTCCGCTGGTGGGGGGAGGGTGTTAAGTCCGCTGGTGGGGGGGAGGGTGTGAAGTCCGCTGGTGGGGGAGGAGGGCGTTATCTAAGTCCGCTGTGGGGGAGGAGGGCGTTATCTAAGTCCGCTGTGGGGGAGGAGGGCGTTATCTAAGTCCGCTGGTGGGGAGGAGGGCGTTATCTAAGTCCGCTGGTGGGGAGGAGGGCGTTATCTAAGTCCGCTGGTGGGGAGGAGGGTGTTATCTAAGTCCGCTGTGGGGGAGGGTGTTTAGTCCGCTGGTGGGGGGAGGGTGTTAAGTCCACTGGTGGGGGGTGTTAAGTCTGCTGGTGGGGGGGAGGGGGAGGGTGTTAAGTCCGCTGGTGGGGGGGAGGGGGAGGATGTTAAGTCCGCTGGTGGGGGGGGAGGGTGTTAAGTCCGCTGGTGGGGGAGGGGGAGGGTGTTAAGTCCGCTGGTGGGGGGAGGGTGTTAATTCCGCTGGTGGGGGGAGGGGGTTAATTCCGCTGGTGGGGGGAGGGGGAGGATGTAAAGTCTGCTGGTGCGGGCGCCGGGCGTTATCTAAGTCCGCTGTGGGGGAGGAGGGCGTTATCTAAGTCTGCTGTGGGGGAGGAGGGCGTTATCTAAGTCCGCTGGTGGGGAGGAGGGCGTTATCTAAGTCCGCTGGTGGGGAGGAGGGTGTTATCTAAGTCCGCTGTGGGGGAGGGTGTTAAGTCCGCTGGTGGGGAGGAGGGCGTTATCTAAGTCCGCTGGTGGGGAGGAGGGCGTTATCTAAGTCCGCTGGTGGGGATGAGGGTGTTATCTAAGTCCGCTGTGGGGGAGGGTGTTAAGTCCGCTGGTGGGGAGGAGGGTGTTATCTAAGTCCGCTGTGGGGGAGTAGGGTGTTAAGTCCGCTGGTGGGGGGGGTGTTAAGTCCGCTGGTGGGGGGAGGGGGAGGGTGTTAAGTCCACTGGTGGGGGGTGTTAATCTGCTGGTGGGGGGGTGTTAAGTCCACTGGTGGGGGAGGAGGGCGTTATCTAAGTCCGCTGTGGGGGAGGAGGGCGTTATCTAAGTCCGCTGGTGGGGAGGAGGGTGTTATCTAAGTCCGCTGTGGGGGAGGAGGGCGTTATCTAAGTCCGCTGGTGGGGGGGAGGGTGTTATCTAAGTCCGCTGTGGGGGAGGAGGGTGTTAAGTCCGCTGGTGGGGGGGAGGGTGTTAAGTCCGCTGGTGGGGGGGAGGGTGTTAAGTCCGCTGGTGGGGGGTGTTAAGTCTGCTGGTGGGGGGGTGTTAAGTCCACTGGTGGGGGGGGGGTGTTAAGTCCGCTGGTGGGGGGGAGGGGGAGGGTGTTAAGTCCGCTGGTGGGGAGAGGGGGAGGGTGTTAAGTCCGCTGGTGGGGGGAGGGGGAGGGTGTTAAGTCCACTGGTGGGGGGTGTTAAGTCTGCTGGTGGGGGGGTGTTAAGTCCACTGGTGGGGGGTAGGTGTTAAGTCCGCTGGTGGGGGGGAGGGGGAGGATGTTAAGTCTGCTGGTGGGGGGGAGGGTGTTAAGTCCGCTGGTGCAGGCGCCGGGCGTTATCTAAGTCCGCTGTGGGGGAGGAGGGCGTTATCTAAGTCCACTGTGGGGGAGGAGGGCGTTATCTAAGTCCGCTGTGGGGGAGGAGGGCGTTATCTAAGTCCGCTGTGGGGGAGGAGGGCGTTATCTAAGTCCGCTGTGGGGGAGGAGGGCGTTATCTAAGTCCGCTGGTGGGGAGGAGGGTGTTATCTAAGTTCGCTGTGGGGGAGGAGGATGTTAAGTCCGCTGGTGGAGGGGAGGGTGTTATCTAAGTCCGCTGTGGGGGAGGAGGGTGTTAAGTCCGCTGGTGGGGGGAGGGGGGTGTTAAGTCCGCTGGTGGGGGGGAGGGGGGTGTTATGTCCGCTGGTGGGGGGGAGGGGGAGGATGTTAAGTCTGCTGGTGGGGGGGGGGAGGATGTTAAGTCTGCTGGTGGGGGGGGAGGAGGAGGGTGTTAAGTCCGCTGGTGGGGGGAGGGGGAGGATGTTAAGTCCGCTGGTGGGGGGGAGGGTGTTAAGTCCGCTCATGGGGGGGAGGGTGTTAAGTCCACTGGTGGGGGGAGGGTGTTAAGTCCGCTGGTGGGGGGAGGGGGAGGATGTTAAGTCTGCTGGTGGGGGGGAGGGGGTTAATTCCGCTGGTGGGGGGAGGGGGAGGATGTTAAGTCTGCTGGTGCGGGCGCCGGGCGTTATCTAAGTCCGCTGTGGGGGAGGAGGGCGTTATCTAAGTCCGCTGTGGGGGAGGAGGGCGTTATCTAAGTCTGCTGTGGGGGAGGAGGGCGTTATCTAAGTCCGCTGGTGGGGAGGAGGGCGTTATCTAAGTCCGCTGGTGGGGAGGAGGGTGTTATCTAAGTCCGCTGTGGGGGAGGGTGTTAAGTCCGCTGGTGGGGAGGAGGGCGTTATCTAAGTCCGCTGGTGGGGAGGAGGGCGTTATCTAAGTCCGCTGGTGGGGAGGAGGGTGTTATCTAAGTCCGCTGTGGGGGAGGGTGTTAAGTCCGCTGGTGGGGAGGAGGGTGTTATCTAAGTCCGCTGTGGGGGAGTAGGGTGTTAAGTCCGCTGGTGGGGGGGTGTTAAGTCCGCTGGTGGGGGGAGGGGGAGGGTGTTAAGTCCACTGGTGGGGGGTGTTAAGTCTGCTGGTGGGGGGGTGTTAAGTCCACTGGTGGGGGAGGAGGGCGTTATCTAAGTCCGCTGTGGGGGAGGAGGGCGTTATCTAAGTCCGCTGGTGGGGAGGAGGGTGTTATCTAAGTCCGCTGTGGGGGAGGAGGGCGTTATCTAAGTCCGCTGGTGGGGGGGAGGGTGTTATCTAAGTCCGCTGTGGGGGAGGAGAGTGTTAAGTCCGCTGGTGGGGGGGAGGGTGTTAAGTCCGCTGGTGGGGGGTGTTAAGTCTGCTGGTGGGGGGATGTTAAGTCCACTGGTGGGGGGGAGGGAGTTAAGTCCGCTGGTGGGGGGGAGGGGGAGGGTGTTAAATCCGCTGGTGGGGGGAGGGGGAGGGTGTTAAGTCCGCTGGTGGGGGGAGGGGGAGGGTGTTAAGTCCACTGGTGGGGGGTGTTAAGTCTGCTGGTGGGGGGGTGTTAAGTCCACTGGTGGGGGGTAGGTGTTAAGTCCGCTGGTGGGGGGGAGGGGGAGGATGTTAAGTCTGCTGGTGGGGGGGAGGGTGTTAAGTCCGCTGGTGCAGGCGCCGGGCGTTATCTAAGTCCGCTGTGGGGGAGGAGGGCGTTATCTAAGTCCACTGTGGGGGAGGAGGGCGTTATCTAAGTCCGCTGTGGGGGAGGAGGGCGTTATCTAAGTCCGCTGTGGGGGAGGAGGGCGTTATCTAAGACCGCTGTGGGGGAGGAGGGCGTTATCTAAGTCCGCTGGTGGGGAGGAGGGTGTTATCTAAGTTCGCTGTGGGGGAGGAGGATGTTAAGTCCGCTGGTGGAGGGGAGGGTGTTATCTAAGTCCGCTGTGGGGGAGGAGGGTGTTAAGTCCGCTGGTGGGGGGAGGGGGGTGTTAAGTCCGCTGGTGGGGGGGAGGGGGGTGTTATGTCCGCTGGTGGGGGGGAGGGGGAGGATGTTAAGTCTGCTGGTGGGGGGGGGAGGATGTTAAGTCTGCTGGTGGGGGGGGAGGAGGAGGGTGTTAAGTCCGCTGGTGGGGGGAGGGAGAGGGTGTTAAGTCCGCTGGTGGGGGGGAGGGTGTTAAGTCCGCTCATGGGGGGGAGGGGGAGGGTGTTAAGTCCACTGGTGGGGGGAGGGTGTTAAGTCCGCTGGTGGGAGGGAGGGGAGGATGTTAAGTCTGCTGGTGGGGGGAGGGGGAGGGTGTTAAGTCTGCTGGTGGGGGTGTTAAGTCCGCTGGTGGGGGGGAGGGGGGTGTTAAGTCTGCTGGTAGGGGGTGTTAAGTCTGCTGGTAGGGGGTGTTAAGTCTGCTGGTGGGGGGGAGGGGGAGGGTGTTAAGTCCGCTGGTGGGGGGAGGGGGAGGATGTTAAGTCCGCTGGTGGGGGGGAGGGTGTTAAGTCCGCTGGTGGGGGGAGGGGAAGGGTGTTAAGTCCGCTGGTGGGGGGGAGGGGGAGGGTGTTAAGTTCGCTGGTGGGGGGAAGGGGAGGGTGTTAAGTCCGCTGGTGGGGGGGAGGGTGTTAAGTCCGCTGGTGGGGGGGAGGGTGTTAAGTCTGCTGGTGGGGGGAGGGGGACGGTGTTAAGTTTGCTGGTGGGGGAGGGGGGGTGTTAAGTCCGCTGGTGGGGGGAGGATGTTAAGTCCGCTCGTGGGGGGGAGGGGGAGGGTGTTAAGTCCGCTGGTGGGAGGATGTTAAGTCCGCTCGTGGGGGGGAGGGGGAGGGTGTTAAGTCTGCTGGTGGGGGGAGGGGAAGGGTGTTAAGTCCGCTGGTCTGGGGGTGTTAAGTCTGCTGGTGGGGGGTGTTATGTCTGCTGGTGGGGGGAGGGGGAGGGTGTTAAGTCTGCTGGTGGGGGGAGGGGGAGGGTGTTAAGTCTGCTGGTCGGGGGTGTTAAGTCTGCTGGTGGGGGGTGTTAAGTCCGCTGGTGGGGGGGAGGGGGGTGTTAAGTCCACTGGTGGGGGGAGGGGGAGGGTGTTAAGTCCGCTGGTGGGGGGGAGGGGGAGGATGTTAAGTCTGCTAGTGGGGGGAGGGGGAGGGTGTTAAGTCTGCTGGTGGGGGTGTTAAGTCCGCTGGTGGGGGGGGGGGAGGGTGTTAAGTCTGCTGGTAGGGGGTGTTAAGTCTGCTGGTGGGGGGGAGGGGGAGGGTGTTAATTCCGCTAGTGGGGGGGAGGGGGAGGATGTTAAGTCCGCTGGTGGGGGGAGGGTGTTAATTCCGCTGGTGGGGGGGAGGGGGAGGATGTTA
Source organism: Lithobates pipiens (assembly GCF_037356315.1). Taxonomy (NCBI): domain Eukaryota; kingdom Metazoa; phylum Chordata; class Amphibia; order Anura; family Ranidae; genus Lithobates; species Lithobates pipiens. The sequence goes on along the minus strand of NW_027507726.1, from coordinate 1,060,445 downwards.
AGTCCGCTGGTGGGGGAAGGGTGTTAAGTCCGCTGGTGGGGGGAGGGTGTTAAGTCCACTGGTGGGGGGAGGGGGAGGGTGTTAAGTCCGCTGGTCGGGGGTGTTAAGTCTGCTGGTGGGGGGTGTTAAGTCCGCTGGTGGGGGGGAGGGTGTTAAGTCCGCTGGTGGGGGGGAGGGGGAGGATGTTAAGTCCGCTGGTGGGGGGAGGGGGAGGGTGTTAAGTCCGCTGGTGGGGGGAGGGGAAGGGTCTTAAATCCGCTGGTGGGGGGAGGGGGAGGGTGTTAAGTCCACTGGTGGGGGGTGTTAAGTCTGCTGGTGGGGGGGTGTTAAGTCCACTGGTGGGGGAGGAGGGCGTTATCTAAGTCCGCGGTGGGGGAGGAGGGCGTTATCTAAGTCCGCTGGTGGGGAGGAGGGTGTTATCTAAGTCCGCTGTGGGGGAGGAGGGTGTTAAGTCCGCTGGTGGGGGGAGGGTGTTATCTAAGTCCGCTGTGGGGGAGGAGGGTGTTAAGTCCGCTGGTGGGGGGGAGGGTGTTAAGTCCGCTGGTGGGGGGAGGGGGAGGGTGTTAAGTCCGCTGGTGGGGGTTGCTAAGTCCACTGGTGGGGGGAGGGTGTTAAGTCCGCTGGTGGGGGGGAGGGGGAGGGTGTTAAGTCCGCTGGTGGGGGGAGGGGGAGGGTGTTAAGTCCGCTGGTGGGGGGAGGGGGAGGGTGTTAAGTCCACTGGTGGGGGGTGTTAAGTCTGCTGGTGGGGGGGTGTTAAGTCCACTGGTGGGGGGAGGGTGTTAAGTCCGCTGGTGGGGGGGAGGGGGAGGGTGTTAAGTCCGCTGGTGGGGGGAGGGGGAGGGTGTTAAGTCCGCTGGTGGGGGGAGGGTGTTAAGTCTGCTGGTGGGGGAGGGTGTTAAGTCCACTGGTGGGGGGTAGGTGTTAAGTCTGCTGGTGGGGGGGGAGGGGGAGGATGTTAAGTCCGCTGGTGCGGGCGCCGGGCGTTATCCAAGTCCGCTGTGGGGGAGGAGGGCGTTATCTAAGTCCGCTGTGGGGGAGGAGGGCGTTATCTAAGTCCGCTGTGGGGGAGGAGGGCGTTATCTAAGTCTGCTGTGGGGGAGGAGGGCGTTATCTAAGTCCGCTGGTGGGGAGGAGGGTGTTATCTAAGTTCGCTTTGGGGGAGGAGGGTGTTAAGTCCGCTGGTGGAGTGGAGGGTGTTATCTAAGTCCGCTGTGGGGGAGGAGGGTGTTAAGTCCGCTGGTGGGGGGAGGGTGTTAAGTCCGCTGGGGGGAGGGGGAGGGTGTTAAGTCCGCTGGTGAGGGGGAGGGTGTTAAGTCCACTGGTGGGGGGTGTTAAGTCTGCTGGTGGGGGGGAGGGGGAGGGTGTTAAGTCTGCTGGTGGGGGGAGGGGGAGGGTGTTAAGTCCGCTGGTGGGAGGAGGGTGTTAAGTCCGCTGGTGGGAGGAGGGTGTTAAGTCCGCTGGTGGGGGGAGGGTGTTAAGTCCGCTGGTGGGGGGAGGGTGTTAAGTCTGCTGGTGGGGGGGTGTTAAGTCCGCTGGTGGGGGGAGGGGGGGTGTTAAGTCCGCTGGTGGGGGGAGGGGGAGGGTGTTAAGTCTGCTGGTGGGGGGTGTTAAGTCAGCTGGTGGGGGGGAGGGGGAGGATGTTAAGTCCGCTTCTGGGGGGGAGGGGGAGGGTGTTAAGTCCGCTGGTGGGAGGAGGGTGTTAAGTCCGCTGGTGGGTGAGGGGGAGGGTGTTAAGTCTGCTGGTGGGGGAGGGGGAGGGTGTTAAGTCCGCTGGTGGGGGGGAGGGGGGGTGTTAAGTCCACTGGTGGGGGGGAGGGGGAGGGTGTTAAGTCCGCTGGTGGGGGGGAGGGGGAGGATGTTAAGACTGTTGGTGGGGGGGAGGGGGAGGGTGTTAAGTCTGCTGGTGGGGGGTGTTAAGTCCGCTGGTGGGGGGAGGGGAAGGGTGTTAAGTCCGCTGGTGAGGGGGAGGGTGTTAAGTTCGCTGGTGGGGGGAGGGGGAGGGTGTTAAGTCCGCTGGTGGGGGGAGGGGGGTGTTATGTCCGCTGGTGGGGGGGAGGGCGAGGATGTTAAGTCTGCTGGTGGGGGGAGGGGGGGATGTTAAGTCTGCTGGTGGGGGGGGAGGAGGGTGTTAAGTCCACTGGTGGGGGGAGGGGGAGGGTGTTAAGTCCGCTGGTGGGGGGAGGGTGTTAAGTCCGCTCATGGGGAGAAGGGGGAGGGTGTTAAGTCCACTGGTGGGGGGAGGGTGTTAAGTCCGCTGGTGGGGGGGTGTTAAGTCCGCTGGTGGGGGGAGGGGGTGTTAAGTCCGCTGGTGGGGGGAGGGGGAGGGTGTTAAGTCTGCTGGTGGGGGGAGGGGGAGGGTGTTAAGTCTGCTGGTGGGGGGAGGGGGAGGGTGTTAAGTCTGCTGGTGGGGGAGGGGGAGGGTGTTAAGTCCGCTGGTCGGGGGTGTTAAGTCTGCTGGTGGGGGGTGTTAAGTCCGCTGGTGGGGGGGAGGGTGAGGGTGTTAAGTCCGCTGGTGGGGGGGAGGGGGAGGATGTTAAGTCTGCTGGTGGGGGGGAGGGGGAGGATGTTAAGTCTGCTGGTGGGGGGAGGGGGAGGTTGTTAAGTCTGCTGGTGGGGGTGTTAAGTCCGCTGGTGGGGGGGAGGGGGGGTGTTAAGTCTGCTGGTAGGGGGTGTTAAGTCTGCTGGTGGGGGGGTGTTAAGTCTGCTGGTGGGGGGGAGGGGGAGGGCGTTAAGTCCGCTGGTGGGGGGAGGGGGAGGATGTTAAGTCCGCTGGGGAGGGGAAGGGTGTTAAGTCCGCTGGTGGGGGGGAGGGGGAGGGTGTTAAGTTCGCTGGTGGGGGGAGGGGGAGAGTGTTAAGTCCGCTGGTGGGGGGGAGGGTGTTAAGTCCGTTGGTGGGGGGGAGGGTGTTAAGTCTGCTGGTGGGGGGAGGGGGAGGGTGTTAAGTTTGCTGGTGGGGGGAGGGGGGGTGTTAAGTCCGCTGGTGGGGGGAGGATGTTAAGTCTGCTGGTGGGGGGGGGGAGGGGGAGGGTGTTAAGTACGCTGGTGGGGGGGTGTTAAGTCCGCTCGTGGGGGGAGGGGGAGGGTGTTAAGTCCGCTGGTGGGGGAGGGTGTTAAGTCCGCTGGTGGGGGGAGGGGGAGGGGGTTAAGTCTGCTGGTAGGGGGTGTTAAGTCTGCTGGTGGGGGGTGTTAAGTCTGCTGGTGGGGGGGAGGGTGTTAAGTCCGCTGGTGGGGGGGAGAGGGAGGATGTTAAGTCCGCTGGTGGGGGGGAGGGTGTTAAGTCTGCTGGTGGGGGGGAGGTGGAGGATGTTAAGTTCGCTGGTGGGGGGGGGAGGGTGTTAAGTCCGCTGGTGGGGGGAGGGGAAGGGTGTTAAGTCCGCTGGTGGGGGGAGGGGGAGTGTGTTAAGTCTGCTGGTGGGGGGAGGGGGAGTGTGTTAAGTCCGCTGGTGGGGGGGAGGGTGTTAAGTCCGCTGGTGGGGGGGAGGGGGAGGGTGTTAAGTTCGCTGGTGGGGGGAGGGGGAGGGTGTTAAGTCCGCTGGTGGGGGGAGGGGGAGGGTGTTAAGTCCGCTGGTGGGGGGAGGGTGTTAAGTCCGCTGGTGGGGGGGAAGGTGTTCAGTCTGCTGGTGGGGGGAGGGGGAGGGTGTTAAGTCTGCTGATGGGGGGAGGGGGAGGGTGTTAAGTCCGCTGGTGGGGGGGAGGGGGGGGTGTTAAGTCTGCTGGTGGGGGGGGTGTTAAGTCCGCTGGTGGGGGGAGGGGGAGGATGTTAAGTCTGCTGGTGGGGGGAGGGGGAGGGTGTTAAGTCTGCTGGTGGGGGTGTTAAGTCCGCTGGTGGGGGGGAGGGGGGTGTTAAGTCTGCTGGTAGGGGGTGTTAAGTCTGCTGGTGAGGGGTGTTAAGTCTGCTGGTGGGGAGGAGGGGGAGGGTGTTAAGTCCGCTGGTGGGGGGGAGGATGTTAAGTCCGCTGGTGGGGGGGAGGGTGTTAAGTCCGCTGGTGGGGGGGAGGGGGAGGATGTTAAGTCCGCTGGTGGGGGGAGGTTGTTAAGTCCGCTGGTGGGGGGGAGGGTGTTAAGTCCACTGGTGGGGGGTGTTAAGTTCGCTGGTGGGGGGAGGGGGAGGGTGTTAAGTCTGCTCGTGGGGGGGTGGGGGGGTGTTAAGTCTGCTGGTGGGGGGGTGTTAAGTCCGCTGGTGGGGGGGTGTTAAGTCCGCTGGTGGGGGGTGTTAGAAAAAAAAAACACGCTGCCACTGCCGAAATGTTTAATTGTCATGATGACTAACTTCTCCCCTTAGAAATACCTTACTTCAGGCTGGGGAGCGTTGATTGGGAGCACTGCGCCAGGTCCTTGCCACTCTTCGGGGGTGGGGGTGATGAAACAGGTCTTGTCTTCTAAGCCGACTGCAGCTAGCCACGCCTCCCAGTAGGTCACGTGCGACGTGACGTTCTTGACGCCGGGCGTCCCCTCCCCTGACGTGCCACACACACCTGGCCTGCCTTTGGGTCTCCTGGGAGGTAGGAGTTGTAGTCTGCTGTGCTCACACCTCCAGGAGCTTTAGCGCAGCTGAACTACAACTCCCACAATGCAGTGCAGGCTGGGCAGCAGCATCGAGCCAGCCAATCGGCGGCGGCTGCGGGGGAGGCTGTTAAAAGAACTGTGTGACCCGGGCCACTCCAGTCACAGCATTAAAAAAAAAAAAGAACAAACAGCCAGCAGCCGTTTAAACATAATATAGACGCCGGCCTGGGGGGAAATTTCCACCCTGCCCCCCGGCCCAGCCCGCCCCTGGATAGCGGGCACAGAATTATGCGTGCAGCCCCTCTAGATGTTGCTGCCGGGGACAGAGATCTAGCGGCCATAGGTCCGTGGAATGTGTGCCTGGGTTTCCAGCAGGCGGAAACTCGGGCACATGTGTCAAAACCGGACAGGTGGCAACCCTAGGGGCTCTCTGTGGGATGTTCGCCCACCAAGCACCCTACATTGCACAGTGCATAGTAGGGCCCTGATTGGCTGAAGCAATGCATCTGACCGCTGGTCAGGTGCAAAGCTTCACCTAATCGGTGCACAGAACACTGTCAGAGCCATGATTGGACAAAGTCATGAAGACTTTGCTCAATGATTTCTCAGTGATCATAGTCCCACCCACACTATAAAAGGTTCCTTCCCACGGGAAGCTTTTGCAGTGTGTTGTTGGCAGGGCCGCTGATAAGCCAGTACAACTGACCCTGTTGTACCGGGCCCTGCCAGCAGGGGGCCTGAGCAATCTTAACAGCATTTAGAATAATAAAAAAACTGCACAGGGCTGACCGAGGGAGGAGGAGAGCATCACCCCAGGAGCCTGGATATCACCAACGCTCAGATAACACGGGTCTATGGATAAGAGAGCGGACTTGTATTCCTATCAGCACCCGAGCCTCCCTCCCCCCTCCTAGGGAAGGACAGAACACTTGAGCTCTCCTCAAGGCAAGATAACAGGTGACAGATTGCATTCTTCTCCTGTGATCACCATTGTTCTGCCTCTGTACAAATCTGTGCTGTAAACTTGCCCTGTACCTCAGCAGGACAGATCTGGTGGAAGTGAAAGCTAAATTCATGAATATTTTAGGAAAATAATGGGACATTTCAGGGACAGATGCATTTCACAAAATCATTCTTTTAATATATGTGTATGTTGAATATATTTATATAGCACCTGAAAAGTCCCATTATATTCCTAACATATTCATAAAGTTGAGTATTAACAGTAAATAAAGTGTATACATATATATAATACAGCCCATCTCCAGGAAATGAAATAAAGTCCAATCTTGCTGTGTGTGTGTGTGTGTGGGGGGGGGGGGGGGGGATAGACTCTTTCACTTACCTGTTTCCATGCTCCGGCCAGCTGCAGAGCCCTCTTCCTCCACCAAACCTCATCACATCACAAGGGGGCTGAAGTGTGAGCAACTGAGCATAGTCAGTAAAACATACACAAGCGCTGTAGGGAACCATTCAACGCTGGAAGGAGCCAGCTAAAGCAAGAAATTGGGTAAAGCTGGGTACACACACATCAAAATTCAGTTTAGCAGTAATCGGCCAAATTTTGATCTATGTGTAGCCCACCCTGTTAGAACCTTAGTATATTCATATGCCATCCCACATACTGACTCCTACCACCTTTGATCACTTCAAATCACTGAAGTGGTCATTGTGGTTAGAGTGTTCCTTTAATTTCTCTCAGAAAAAGTTAACCTCTGTATACTGATTCCATTTCATTTGATCATCCTCTAGTTGTGTTAAATTGGTGGGGGGTGCTGTCTATATACCCTAGCCTCTTGGTATAGGGGCGGTGCCAGGGATGGGGCTAAAGGGGGCCCCGTCAGGTAGGCTGTACGGGGCCCCATGATTACTATCAGCCGCCCTGGTTGTTGGAGTGGCGATTGATAGTTATTGTGGCTCACTGGAAAGTGTTAGTATAGTGTGAGTATAGTTTGAGTATAGTGTGTCAATATTGTGTAGTTTCAGTGTAGGGTTTCAGTATGGTGTGAGTATAGTGTACTGTGTCAGTATAGTGGGATTATAGTGTAGTGTGTCCTTCCTAAGTCCACAAATAGGGATGAGCTTCGTGTTCAAGTCAAACATACGTTCGACTCGAACATCGGCTGTTCGCCCGTTCGGCGAATTCCGATCGTTATGGGCCGTTCGCGCCAAATTCGTGTAGCGCTCACGGCCCACAATACACTGCAATGGCACAGTGCATTGCTGGCTCATGATTGGCCAAGCATGCACTGTGACCCCACATGCTTGGCCAATCACAGCGCCGGCAGCGAGGAGAGCCATGATTGGCCACAGGCAGGATGCCTGTGGCCAATCATAGCTCAGGCTGTGTAGTACACGCCCCACACTATATAAGGCCGCCAGCGCGGTGGCCTTGTGTAGTGTGTTGGCGTCTGTAGCAGTTAGTGGGTGTTCTGTGTACCTTCAACACAGTATACACCGATCGTTATCGGACGATTTTTCATTCTTGCTCTTCTGTAGTGGTTGGTGTCTGCTTGCCCTGACCGCAGTATACACCACTATATTCACCTATATAGCTAGCGATATATCTATCTTTTATAATAGAGCTTGCAGTCAGTGTTAGGAGATTGTGTGTGCTGTCTGCGTGCTCTGAACGCAGTATACACCGCTATATCCACCTTTTATAGCTAACTATCTTGCTTGTTTTAAATAGAGCTTTCAGTCAGTGTTAGGAGATTATGTTTGCTGTCTGCATGCTCTGAACGCAGTATACACTGCTATATCCACCTATATAGCTAACTATCTTGCTCGTTTTAAATAGAGCTTTCAGTCAGTGTTAAGAGATTGTGCGTGCTGTCTGCGTGCTCTGAACGCAGTGTACACCGCTATATCCACCTATATAGTTAACTATCTTGCTCGTTTTAAATAGAGCTTTCAGTCAGTGTTAGGAGATTATGCGTGCTGTCTGCATGCTCTGAACGCAGTATACACTGCTATATCCACTTATAAAGCTAACTATCTTGCTCGTTTTAAATAGAGCTTTCAGTCAGTGTTAGGAGATTATGCGTGCTGTCTGCGTGCTCTTAACGCAGTATACACCGCTATATCCACCTATATAGCCAACTATCTTGCTCGTTTTAAATAGAGCTTTCAGTCAGTGTTAGGAGATTATGCGTGCTGTCTGCGTGCTCTGAACGCAGTATACACCGCTATATCCACTTATATAGCTAACTATGTTGCTCGTTTTAAATAGAGCTTTCAGTCAGTGTTAGGAGATTATGCGTGCTGTCTGCATGCTCTGAACGCAGTATACATCGCTATATCCACCTATATAGCTAACTATCTTGCTCGTTTCAAATAGAGATTTCAGTCAGTGTTAGGAGATTATGCGTGCTGTCTGTGTGCTCTGAACGCAGTATACACCGCTATATCCACCTATATAGCTAACTATGTTGCTCGTTTTAAATAGAGCTTTCAGTCAGTGTTAGGAGATTATGCGCGCTGTCTGCGTGCTCTGAACGCAGTATACACTGCTATATCCACCTATATAGCCAACTATCTTGCTCGTTTTAAATAGAGCTTTCAGTCAATGTTAGGAGATTGTGCGTGCTGTCTGCGTGCTTTGAACGCAGTATACACCGCTATATCCACCTATATAGCTAACTATCTTGCTCGTTTTAAATAGAGCTTTCAGTCAGTGTTAGGAGATTATGTGTGCTGTCTGCGTGCTCTGAACGCAGTATACACTGCTATATCCACCTATATAGCTAACTATCTTGCTCGTTTTAAATAGAGCTTGCAGTCAGTTGTAGGAGATTGAGCTACACTTTAAAAATGTACCAGTTGAAAATTACAAACAGATTCAACTTAACACAACAAATCTACACAGTCCCTGTCTTGTTTGCACCGCCTGTATACTGCTGTTCTGAGTATATAGGGCCTGGGGGCCACACGCATTTCCTTTTTTTAATATGGGTACGGGGTTCCCCTTAATATGTGTACAAGACCCAAAGGGGCTGGTAATGGGCAGGGAGGGCTACCCATGCCATTTTTCTCAATAATTTTCAACCATATTGCAGGAACCAGATATAACATTAAAACCGCAAGCAGTTTTAAATGACGTTACTTCCGTTAAATGTCATTTTGTGCAGGGACTGTTCTAAACACGGGAAACACGTGGCACGTCACAGGCATACCACAGACACCTCCCAGGCACGATATTTAAAGGAATATTTCACTTTTGTTTTTTTTACTTTAATCGTCATTAAAATCAGTGCTCCCGCCAAAACGGCCATTTTTAAAACTTTTTTTTTGCATTGACCCATGTCCCCTGGGGCAGGAGCCAGGTCCCCAAACCCTTTTTAGGACAGTATCTTGCATATTAGCCATTAAAACGAGCACTTTTAATTTCGAGCGTTCGAGTCCCATAGACTTCAATGGGGTTCTAACGTTTGTATGAATTTGGGGTCCATTCGAAAGTTCTGGTGCGAACCGAATCGGGGGGTGTTCAGCTCATCCCTATCCACAAACACAAGACCAATATTTTGGCTATAGCGTGGTCAGCATGTGGTTAACCACTTCCCACCCGCCATATAACAAAATTACATCTGAGAAGTAGTTTCATTATCCTGACTGGGCGACATATGACGTCCAACAGGATAAGACGCGATTGTGTGCCCGTGAGGGCATGCATCGCAGCGATCGGTGGTGTGTCAGTTTGACATACTGCATCTTCGATCGAGCTAAGGAGCCTCTGACATAGGTTCTTTACCATGTGATCAGCTGTGTCCAATCACAACAAATGTTAGATGACATGCTAGTAAATTTTTGGCAGACAACGGTCTGTTGTCAGATTTTTGCATCGTATGTACACAAGCTTGTCGCACAAAATTTCAAAGTACAAACACGCATGAGCGGAATCAATGCTCACCAAACACGACATTAGCAGAAGGTGCCCAAAGGGTGGCACTCAAGAGTAGGGATGGCCGAACTGTTCGCCCGGTGGTCAGTTTGCGGCAAATTTCGGCTGTTCGCGATTCGCCCGATCGGCGGACTATTACCGCTGTTCGCCCGGCAGACCCACGTGTTTACTGTGTAAAAGAACTTTGACCTATGATGACACATCCATCATGGGGTACAGGACAGCCAATTGAGACATTACAGCACATGGACAATTGGACATTCCCCCTAACTTATAAATAGACCCGATCCGGTGGCCATTTTACATTCTTTCTACTGTCACTATAGGCAGAGGTTGCTGTGTGGAGCAGGGAGAGACGGCAGTGACCCAAATCGCTAGCTATTAGGACCACAAAAGTCCTTTTAAGGACTGGTATGGTGTAGATGTAGTTCAGGATATAGGTTTGAGGCACTGCTATTCAAGTCATTGTTGCAGCAGATTGTCTTTTGTCAGTGCAGATAGGGACAGACAGGACGCTGTGTGTAGCAGAGAGGGACAGTCAGTTTAATCATTAGCTGTTACTATTAGATCCACAAAAGTCCTTTTCAGGACTGGTATGGTGTAGTACAGGATATAGCTTTGAGTGCACTGCTATTCAAGTTATTGTTGCAGCAGCCTGTGTTTTGTCAGTGTACAGAGGGACAGACAGGGCGCTGTGTGTAGCAGTGAGGGACAGTCAGTTTAATCATTACCTGTTACTATTAGGTCCACAAAGGTCCTTTTCAGGACTGGTATGGTAATAGGGTTGTACAAGTATAATATTCTTTCTTCCAAATATAGAAAGAATATTATACTTGACTGCTGCCCTTATACTCATTCATATAGGGTGGGGGGCCAGTATCCGGGGGCCCCCTTATTAAAGGGGGCTGCCGGATTCCGATAAGCCGCCCGCAGACCCCGACAACCAACGGCCAGGGTTGTCGGAAAGAGGCCCTTGTCCTCATCAACATGGGCACAAGGTGCTTTGTGGTGGGGGGGCCGCGCGGCCCCCCTTCCCCAAGGCACCCCCAATGTTAAGGGCACGCGGCCTGGTACGGCTCAGGAGGGGGGGCGCACGCTCGTCCCCACCCCCCTTCCTGGCCGGCCGGGTAGCGTGCTCGGATAAGGGTCTGGTATGGATCTGGGGGGGACCCCACGCCGTTTTTTCGGCGTAGGGGGTTCCCCTTAGAATCCATACCAGACCTAAGGGCCTGGTATGCTCTTGGAGGGGGAACCCACGCCAATTTTTTTTCATAAATTTGGCGTGGAGTTCCCTCTTGAGAGCTGATAATTCTGTCAGAGTCACCTCCGTATAGACGGAGATCCGACTTGGAGGCGACCTCCATTGAAATCAATGGGTACCAGTCGCCTACAAGACGGATTGAAGTAGAACAGGAACCTTTTCTGAAGTCGGAGTGACTTCAGTGGCGTGCATTAAGACGGCTTTCATTCACTTACATTGATTTTTAAATGTTGTCCGACCTGAGGCGATTAGGGGCGACCTGAAGTCGGATCTGAGTCGCCCCTGTGTGAACCGGCTCTTAGAGTTGCCCTCTCATCCCTTTAAAACCAAACACATGTGAATTTCACGGGTTCTGTGGCTGATTCAGGTGGTAATTAACTTGTTGCTGACCGCCGGCTGTCAAATGACGGCCAGGCGGCGCAGCTCTTGTGGCGGGAGGCCGTCATATGACGGCCTCCCGTTTAAACAGGGAATGCGCGTGCATCCCCGTTCCCTCGGTGGCGGCGTCTCACGGAGACACAGCTCACCACCGAGGATGGTAAACAGCCATTGGTCATGGCTGTTTACCACGTGATCGGCCGTGATGAAGTCACGGCCGATCACAGCTAGTGCTCATATTGTGTAAACGGCGCATGCGCGGGATCGGGAGCGTGCTGCTCGTTCACATCGGTGGCGGCGTATTCCCCGGGAACACTGCTCGTCACGTAAACAGCCATTGGCTGGCTGTGTACCTATGTGATCGGCTGTGAACCTTTCACAGCCGATCACTAAATGTAAACACAGAGCGGTAACAGACTGTTAGCAGCTCTTCTCTCCTCACACACCGTTTCCAGTGTGAGGAGAGAAGAGCCTGGAGCAGTGAGTTATCGATCTGTGTTCTGTAGTGTCTGCACAAACACCACACTGATCAGATCGCCCCCCCCCCACTGTCACCTGTCACCCAACAGTCACCACAGTCACCCAATGAAATGAACCTGTCACATAGGAGACTGCCATCAGTGACCGTCAGCGGTGCACCTGTCACCCATCACCTGTCACCCATCAGTGACCGCCAGCTGTCACCCGTCACCCACCAGTGACCGCCAGCTGTCACCCATCACCCATCAGTGACTGTCAACTGTCACCCGTCACCCATCAGTGACCGTCAACTGTCGCCCGTCACCCATCAGTGACCGTCAACTGTCGCCCGTCACCCATCAGCCACCGTCAGCCTTCACCCATCAGTGACCGCCAGACATCACCCGTCCCCCATCAGTGACCACCAGACATCACCCGTCACCCGTCAGTGACCGCCAGACTTCACCCGCCATCCATCAGCCACCGCCAGCCGTCACACATCAGCCATCGCCTGTCACCCATCAGTGACCGCCATCCATCGCCTGTCACCCATCAGTGACCGCTAGCCATCGCCTTTCACCCATCAGTGACCGCCAGCCATTGCCCGTCACCCATCAGTGACCGCCAACCATCACCCGTCACCCATCAGTCACCGCCAGCCATCAGTGACCGCTAGCTGTCACCCATCACCTGTCACCCATCAGTGACCGCCAGCCATCACTCGTCACCTGTCACCCATCAGTGACCGCCAGCCATCAACCGCCACCCATCGTGACTGCCAGCCATCAGTGACCATCACCCATCAGTGACCGCCAGCCATCAGTGACCATCACCCATCAGTGACTGCCAGCCATCAGTGACCATCACCCGTCACAGTCCGTGGCCTGTCACACCGTCATCACCTGCCACCCATCGCACAGCCCATCAGTGAACGTCACCTGTCACACAGCCATCAGCGTCATGGTCAAAAGAGTATACACCAGTGAGGAGGCGTTCCAGATCCTCTCCATGACCGATAAGAGCAACGGGGAATTCTCATCAGATTCCAATTCTGATTCTGATTCTGATTCCGAATCAAATTCAGCATTTAACCCGAATAGTGAATCGGAAAATGATTCAGAGGAAGAATGGGTCCCTCCTAAAAGGGCAAGGCCCTCTGAAAACCAGGATTATATTCCCAGGCCCAGTATCAGAGCTCCTGCCAGCAATAGGCCCCAAGAACAAATTCCCAGGCCCAGTACCAGCGCTGCTGTCAGCGTTAGGCCCCGGGATCAAATGCCTAGTACCAGCTTTGCCGCCGGCGATGGGCCCCACCAACAATTTCCCAGACCCAGTACCAGTGCTGGCACATCACGCCTGAGTACCAGCACAGGAAATTCCAATCCAACTACTAGAGTGTCACATCCCCCAAGAGCCAGGGCCTCTACATTTATGCCAGATGGTCTTGCCAACCCAACATGGCTGCCTTCCGACTCGGCATCACCAATTATTCCCCCTTTCACAGCACAGCCAGGTGTGCAGACCAACACCCAAAATTTTTCAGAGATTGATTTTGTTCATCTGTTTTTGCCCGACACATTTCTGCAATTAGTTGTGGACCAGACAAATTTATATGCCCAGCAGTATATTGCCAATAACCCCCACTCATCATATGCCCGTCCCTTTGAGTGGCGAGATCTCAATTTGGAGGAGTTCAAAAAATTTTAGGGCCTCACCCTGAACATGGGGATTACAAAAAAAAATGAAGGACATGCCTATTGGTCCACCCAACCCATCCACCACATGGCTATTTATTCTGCCAAAATGTCCAGGTCCCGATACAAGAACATAATGCGCTTTCTTCACTTTAGAGACAACACCGAGTGCCTTCCCCACAATCATCCGAATTATGACAAGTTATGTAAACTTTGCCCACTGATAAATTTATTTTCCCAACAATTTGCAGAACTCTTTGTCCCCGATCAAAATATATGTGTCGATGAGTCCCTGGTACCCTTTGCAGGCCGGCTAGGAATAAAGCAATATATACCTAGCAAAAGGGCCAGATATGGAATAAAATTATACAAGCTGTGTGAGAGAGCCACGGGATATCTGTATGTGTTCCGCATATATGAAGGAAGAGATTCCCAGCTCCAGCCCCCTGAGTGCCCGGCCTACATGGGCACAACTGGAAAGATTGTATGGGACCTGGCATACCCACTTTCGAACAAAAGGATATCACATATACCTTGATAACTTTTACACCAGCCTGCCCCTTTTCAGACACTTATACCTTGCAAAAACCCTGGCCTGCGGAACCTGCAGAAAAAATAGAAAGGGCTTCCCACAATCACTGGCAAACAAAAAGCTGCGAAGGGGGGAAAGAGCATCACTGAGATGCAACGAAGTGCTGGCCTTGAGGTGGAAGGATAAAAGGGACGTATACATGATGTCCACCATCCATGAGGACACTACAATTGATGTTCAAAGAAGACAAGGTCCCACTGAAAAGCCAACGTGTGTCCAGGATTATAATCTCTACATGGGGGGAGTGGATTTCAACGATCAAATGATTCAGCCCTATTTGTCAAAAAGGAGGTCCTGATTCTGGTACAAGAAAGTAGCAATCTATCTAATCCATTTGGCCATTTATAATTCCTACATAATCTTCACCAAATCCATGGAAAGCCCCGCCCCCTTCCTAAAATTTATCGAAAAAGTTGTCATGTCCCTCATCTATCACCAAAGACCCCCCCCAGAAGACCTTCACTCTGAGGCTGTTTGCTGACTTCGTGAGCGCCACTTCCCCTTCAGAATTCCACCATCTGAAACAGGCCGAATACGGCAAAAATTTTTTTGCGTGTGCACCAAAAAAGGGTTTCGAAAAGATACCAGCTACCATTGTCCCAATTGTCCCTCCCAACCTGGCCTTTGCATTGGTGAATGCTTCAAACTTTATCATACATCCCTAAAATATTAGCCCATATTTTTAACCATTTCCCCATTTTCATTATCTGTGCTGACCATTTTTCATGCTTCCCCAAATAACCATGCCACTGCCTTCCATGTGAACTGACCCTGGCCTGTTTTTTGGCTATGCCTCTGCCTACTGTTTGGACTGCTTCTACGTGAACTGACCCTGGCCTGTTTTGTGACTATGCCTTTGCCTACCGTTTAGATTGCTTCCACGTGAACTGACCCTGGCCTGTTTTACCAACTACGCTTATGCCTACCGCTTGGACTGCTTTCACGTCACCTGACCCTGGCCTGTTTTATGGACTATGCTTTTGCCTAGCGCTTGGACTAATCTGTTGCCCTGCTACTCTAGGACACAGGGGTCTCACATGTGAGGGGCTCCAGAAATGTTTTTCCAGATGGAGGAAACCATTTTTATTGTTTTTTCCGGTTTTCGGAATAGGGTCTGGAGGCTGGAGGCTTCTTAGAGATTTGGGTGGGTCGAAGCCTCTACCCCTGTGCCCCTGTGCACAGGTCTTACATGATTGCGGCCCTCAGCCTGCCGCTGACTTACTGCCACCATGCCTCTGCCTGCCGCATGAACGGACCACACCGCTACCTGGACTATGCAAATAATTAGCTGTAGCAAGAGGCAGTATGTTTATGAAGGGCTGGAGAGTGGTGCGATAATGAGTGTCTGCAGGTAACAGTGTACCAGGACCAATATTATGGCTGTGCTGGCTGTCTCTGCCTGGACAATTTCCATGGACTGCCGTGCTGACAATATCCTTGTGCTGACTATAGACAATATTCCTGCCGGCTGCCTTGATAATTGCCATTGCTGTCGCTAAGCACATCCCTATCTGCTGCCTGGACCAGCGCTCTGGTGGATACTACACAGGTAATGCTTTTGTTTTTACCCTTTCCACAATAGAATTTATTTTGGATTGTAATTCTTGGTATGTACATGCTATGTGTTAGAAATATGAAGGGCCTTCAAAAATGATAGGTTGCCAGGAAACTATATGTCATTTATGCTCCTAGAACGTCTGATGGTGCTACTTGGATGTTGGGCCTTTGTATGTGGCCAGGCTGTGTAAAAGTCTCACACATGTGGTATCGCCATACTCAGGAGGAGTAGCAGAATGTATTTTGGGGTGTCATCTTTGCTATGTACATGCTATGTGTTGGAAATATCTAATAAATTGACAACTTTGTGTAAAAAAAAAATGCGTTTTCATTTTTTTCCACATTTTCCGAAAACTTCTGGAAAAAAATGAACTGTTCTAAAGACTCATTATGCCTCATAGATTATACGTTGGGGTGTCTGCTTTTCAAAATTGGGTCATTTTGGGGGCAATTCCATTGTCCTGGTGCTCCAGGGCCTTCAAAAGTGTAATAGGTGGTTGAGAAATGAGATGTGTCATTTATGCTCGTAGAATGCCTGAAGATGCTATTTCGGTGTTGGGCCTTTGTATGTGGCCAGGCTGTGTAAAAGTCTCACACATGTGGTATCGCCATACTTAGGAGGAGTAGCAGAATGTATTTTGGGGTGTCATCTTTGCTATGTACATGCTATGTGTTGGAAATATCTGATAAATGGACAACTTTGTGTAAAAAAAAATGAGTTTTCATTTTTTTCCACATTTTCCAAAAACTTCTGTAAAAAAATGAACCATTCAAAAGACTCATTATGCCTCATAGATTATACGTTGGGGTGTCTGCTTTCCAAAATGGGGTCATTTTGGGGGCAATTCCATTGTCCTGGTTCTCCAGGGCCTTCAAAAGTGTAATATGTGGTTGAGAAATGAGATGTGTCATTTATGCTCGTAAAACGCCTGAAGATGCTTCTTCAATGTTGGACCTTTGTATGTTGCCAGGCTGTGTAAAAGTCCCACACATGTGGTATCGCCATACTCGGGAAGAGTAGCAGAATGTATTTTGGGGTGTAATTTGTTGTATGCATATGCTGTGTGTGAGAAATAACCTGATAATATGACAATTTTGTAAAAAAAATAAAATAAAAAAAAAACGTCATTTTGCAAAGAATTGTGGGAAAAAATTACAACAAAAAAATAATCATGCTACTTACTTAATACCTTGGAATGTCTACCTTCTAAAAAGGGGTAATTTGGGGGGTATTTGTACTTTTCTGACTTGTTAGTGTCTCAAGAAATGAGATACACCTGATATACTGAAGGCCTGATCAGATGTGATCAATTTTCAGTGATTGGTACCATAGTTTGTAGACTCTATAACTTTTGGCCAAAATTTATGAAGAAAAATTACTAATTTGCAAAAAATTTTGATGGAAAAAAAGAAAAGGGCATTTTTTTCACAAAATTTACGGCATTTTTTATTTATAGCACAAAAAAAACCCCACTAGTGATTAAATACCACCAAAAGAAGGCTCTATTTGTGTGTAAAAATTTTTACCTGAATTCTGCCCTGAAATGGCACAGCCACCGGAGATACGTGAACAGGCTCCATAGTAGAGTTGCCACCTCATCCCTTTAAACCTGAACACATATGAATTACACAGGTTCTGGTCACAATCTCCTGATATGCAAATTGGCAGTGGGGAAACGCATTTCCAGTTCACACTAGTGTGAATCCAGTTTTATAGCTGTAAAGGGTGGGCCAACTCAATATTGAACCCTACAGACTAAGACTGGGATGCCATTAAAGTTCATGTGCATGTAAAGGCAGGTGTTCCAATACTTTTGATAATATAGTATTTATATTATAAGACCTAGAAACAAATCTGGCAGAACATTGTGCTGGGTTATAGGGTTAACCTTAGCAACATCAACACCAGTAATGAATCAGATACTCACTCACTGGTTCAGGGATTTGTTGGAGAAGGTGGATCCTCACATTCAGTTTGTCTAAGGGTACAATGGCTACCTGACATCAAGAAGGTAAGACAATGTTAGATTTGGATCACAAACTGTATTTCCATGTACTATGGCTCACGCCTTTCAATAAAGTCTGCTTACCCTCCATCCAGCCACCACCATGGAACCAAACCAAGCTTTGTATATTATATCAAGTTATACCATTGCAGCATATAGTAAAAGTTCAAAGCTTTGGCTTGCAACCTTGTCCCTGTATCACCCTCTCCACTAGGGATGAGCTCAGGCATGTTCGCATGGTCCACGTGCAGAGCCCACCAGGAAGTCGGTGCAGCGCTGTGCTAATCACAGCCAGTGAGACATTGCCCGATCTCTGCAGCCGCGCATTGGGGCAATGTCTCACTGCCTGTGATTAGTGCAGCGCTGCTCTGACTTCCTGGCAGGCTCTGCACGTGGACCATGCGAACACGCCTGAGCTCATTCTTACTCTCCACATTGCGTATCCATTTGCAATTTATGGCCACAAAGTGGCATTCAGAGCTTCTGATCTTGAAGATTTTCCCCCCTTCTGCGATTTTTTTATTGTGACTGTGACATTACGGCGGACACAATTTTGACACAATTTTGGGACCACTGGCATTTATACAGTGATCAGTGCTATAAAAATGCACTGATTACTGTGTAAATGAGACTGGCAGGGAAGGGGTTAACCACTAGGGGTCAATGAATGGGTTAAGTGTGTCCTTGGGAGTGATTCTAAATGTGGGGGGGCTACTACTCACATGACAGAGATCACTGCTCCCAATGACAGAGAAATGCCTTGTTTACTTCCCCATTCTGCCACTCCGTGACACGATCGCCAAGAGACTGGCGGACATCAAGTTTGCCAGCTCCGCGGGCACGGTCATGCTGTGCGCACTAGCCCAGCCCGTACAGTTAAAGTAGATGTACAGGTACATCCATTTGTCTACTGCTGCCATTGTGCCGACGTATATCGGCTAGTAGTTAATGATGAAACTTCTACATTGCTACAGTCTAATGTACAATACTACGGTGCTGCTTGTAAATTTACTTTGGAGGAGAGTTTTGCCAAATGCTGTGTGTAACTAAATTATCTTCAGGCCTCCTTGACCCCTGTGTATTAGGACGTTATATATACACGTTAATGTATGTGATGTTTATCCCCCCTTCATGACCAGGCCTTTTTTTTTGCGATATGGCACTGCATTACTTTACCCCTTTCATCCCGAAGCCTATTTCTGACACTTGTTGCTTACATGTTAAAATCAGTTTTTTTTTATGCTAGAAAATTACGTGGTACCCCCAAACATTAATATAATAAATATATATATATATATATATATATATATATATATATATATATATATATATATATATATATATATATATATATATATATATATATATATAAATTTTTTTTTTTTTTTTTTTTTTTACTAGAGACCCTAATAAATTGGTGATCGTTGAAATTGTTTTTTATTTTTTGGTCTCATGATATTTGCGCAGTGCTCTTTCAAACACATTTTTTTTGGGGAAAAAAATTAGTTAGCCCAATTTTTTTCTATAATGTGGAAGATGATGTTACACCAAGTAAATAGATACCTAACATATCAAGCTTGTGAACATTACTGGAATGGCAACAAACTAAGGTACCTAATAAATCTCCATAGGCAGCGCTTTTAAAAATAATGTAACGGTTACTAGGTTAGCGTTACAGAGGAGATCTAGTGCTAGTATTATTGCTCTTACTCTGACGATTGTGGCAATACCTCACATGTGATTTGAACACCATTTATATATGTGGCGTGACTTATGTATGCGTTTTCTTTGCTGCGCAAGCATGCGAAGACCTGGGGGTACTTTAAAATAAATCTTATTTTTTTTCTTATTTTGCATTGTCCCTTTAAAAAAAAAAAAAAAAAAAATTCTGATCACTTTTATTGCTGTCACAAGGAATGTAAAAATCCCTTGTGACAGTAATGGGCATGTGACCGGTACTCTTTATGGAGGGATCAGGGGTCTAAAAGACCCTCCTTTTGCACTTACAAGTATTCAGAACACAAAAATCAGCGATTCTGAATACTGTTATTTTTTTTTTTTATATAAATCTGTGCCGTTGGGATTTTACATCGGAGACCCGATCCAAACCAAATCCTGGCTTTGTTCAGGTCTCAGCCTAGGCGGCGGATGTGCCGACTAGTGGCTCAGGTCTACCAGTGGGACAGGAAGAGCGGCGGGAGGGGGGGTGGGACGCCCCCTCTCGAACGGCTTTTAGCCGCCTTTGGTTGTTATCACTAAAAAGCCAAACGCCCGTTCTAAAAAAAAAAAAGTAACCCCTTCAAGCCACGAATGCAAATTTGCCTTTTCCTTTTTTTTTTCCACAAATAAAACTTTCTCGTGGTGGTATTTGATCACTTCTGCGTTTTTGTTTTTTTAATTCATTTTTTTTTTGCAATATAAATAAAAAAAAGACTGACAATTTTGTGGGAAAAAAATCGAATTTTCTGCTATAAAACATATTCAATAAAAAAAATGGAAAAAATTTTTTTTTCTTCAGTAATTTAGGCCAATGTGTATTCTGCTACATATTTTTGGTAAAAAAATAAATAAGTAAATGGTGGATAAATCGGACACTAAGTGCCACTTTTCACACTTTTTTTGGGGACCAGTGGAAATAAACTGCTTCCAGACTGCTCCACGCATATATACTGTGGCAGGCCGGCCCGGCTGTGCGAAATCACGTTCCCGTACATGATTTAGTGCACAAGGTTTGGGGGGCGTACGTGACTCGCTCGCGCTGTGATTGGACACAGTCCACCGGGACCAGCTGGTTGTTCACAGGAATGGCAGAACGGCAGTCTACCTATGTAAACAAGGCAGATTGCCAATCTGTGAGGGAAAGATAGCATTCTTGTGTTTCTGATCTTTCTTTCCCCAGTCACAGCAACCCCCCCAGTTGGAAAGCACCCCTTAGGGAACAAGTTTAACTCTTTTGTCGCCCCTGATGTTAACCCCTTCCCCTCCACTGTCATTAGTACAGTGACAGTGCATATTTTTAGCACTGATCACTGGACTGGTGTCACTGGTCTCCAAAAAGTGTCTGATCTGTCTGCCACAATGTCGCAGTCCTGCTAAAAATCACAGATCTCCACCATTACTAGTTAAAAAAAATCAATAAAAATTCCATAAAAATATCCCTTAGTTTGTAGAAGCTATAAATTTTGCTCAAACCAATCAATATACGTTTATTGGGATTTTTTTTACCAAAAATATGTAGAAGACATATTGGCCTAAACTGATGAAGAAATGAGATTTATTACATTTTTTTTTTCAAAATTATCGGTCTTTCTTTGTTTATAGCGCAAAAAATAAAAACCGCAGAGGTGATCAAATACCATCAAAAGAAAGCGAAAGTGAACCTTGCGGGGCTGAAGTGGTCAATGGTGATCAGTGCTAAAAATATGCACTGTAACTGTACTAATGACACTGGCTGGGAAGGGGTTAACATCAAGGGCCGAATTAAAGGGTTAAATGTGTTCCTAGGGCAGTGATGGTGAACCTTGGCACTCCAGATGTTTTGGAAGTACATTTCCCCATGATGCTCAACTACACTGTAGAGTACATGAGCATCATGGGAAATGTAGTTCCAAAACATCTGAGGTGCCAAGGTTTGCCATCACTGGTCTAAGGAGTGCTTACTGTGTGGGGGAGGTACTTGTACTGTGGGAAGGCATAGATCCATGTTCCTGTTTTGAGAAACACAGGATCACTATCTCCCCTCCTCACAGAACGACGCTCTGCCTGGTTTACATAGGTAGATCACCTTTCTGTCTCTCTTGGGAACAATCGGATCTCATCTGCTGGACCCACTGATTGCCTCCCTCTGTGTCCAATTACAGCAGAAATTGGGTTGTTGAGGGCACCTACAGGTACGTGATTCTGTGCAGAGGAGCCGCTTTGCCGCTGTATATATCGTACACAGTCATGTTGGAACAGGAAGGCGCCATCCCCAAACTGTTCCTACAAAGTTGGGGGTATGAAATTGTCCAAAATGTCTTGGTATGCTGACACCTAAAGATTTCCCTTCACTGAAACTAAGGGGCCAAGCCCAACCCCTGAAAAATTACCCCAAACCATAATCCCCCCCTCCACCAAATGATTTGGACCAGTGCAACAAGCAGGGTCCATAACCACTTCAATACCGGGTACTTTCACCCCCTTCCTGCCCAGGCCATTTTTCAGCTTTGAATGACAATTGCACGGCCATGTGAAATTGTTATCATTTTCTTCACATAAATAGAGCTTCTTTTTTTGGTATTTAATCACTCCTGTTTTTTTTTCCTAAAAGAAATTAAAAAAGGGAAAAAATTTTGAAAAAAAAAAGTTTTTTTTAGTTTCTGTCAGTAAATTTTGTAAATAAGTAATTTTTCTCCTTCACTGATGGGTGCTGATGAGGCTGCACTGCTGAGGAGGCACAAATATGCCACACTTATGCACACTGATAGGTGTCATTGACATGTGGCACTGATGAGTACTGATGGGTAGCACTGGTGGGCACTGATTGGCGGCACTGATGGGCAGCAGTGATGGGCATTTATGGGCAGCACTGATAGCCAGCACTGACTTGCATCACTATTGGCGCTGGTGGGCATTAATGGGTGGCATTCATGGGCAGCACTGATAGCCAGCGCTGACTGGCATCACTATTGGCCACTGATTGCTGGCACTGGTGGGCACTCAATTCTAATTGGGCATTGATTATCAGTGCCCTGATTACATACCTAGCAAGATCACCTACAGCCATATCACCCTGAATGCGCTCAATCTCGTTTGATCTCGGTTGCTAAGCAGGGTTGGGCCTGGTTAGTACATAGCAGGTGCCATAGGCTTTTTTCTATTATGTTGTTGGCGTCAACGACCTGTTTTATTTTTCTGCTTGTTTGCTGAGGTGACCATCTTGGCGTTTGTCAAGAGGGTTGAGAGTGGCCAGCAAGATCACCTGTGGCTACATCACCCTGAATGCGCCCGATCTTGTTTGATCTCAGATGCTAAGCAGGGTCGGCCTGGTTAGTACCTGGATGGGAGACCCCCTGGGAATACCAGGTGCTGTAGGCTTTTTTTTATATGTTGTTGGCGTCGACGACCTGTTTTATTTTTCTGCTTGTTTGCCGAGGTGACCATCTTGGCATTTGTCAAGAGGGTTGAGAGTAGCCAGCAAGATCGCCTATGGCCAAATCATCCTGAATGAGCCTGATCTCGGATGCTAAGCAGGGTCAGACCTGGTTAGTAGCTGGATGGGAGACCGCCTGGGAATACCAGGTGCTGTAGTATTTTTTTAATATGTTTTTGGCGTTGATGACATTTTTTATTTTTAAGCTTGTTTGCTGAGGTGACCATCTTGGCTTTTGTCAAGAGGGTTGAGAGTGGCCAGCAAGATCACCTGTGGCTACATCACCCTGAATGCGCCCGATCTCGTTTGATCTCGGATGCTAAGCAGGGTTGGGCCTGGTTAGTACCTGGATGGGAGACCCCCTGGGAATACCAGGTGCTGTAGGCTTTGTTTTAATATGTTGTTGGCATCGACGACCTGTTTATTTTTCTGCTTGTTTGCCGAGGTAAAATTGTTGGCGTTTGTCAAGAGGGTTGAGAGTGGCCAGCAAGATCGCCTACTGTACATCACCCTGAATGCGCCCGATCTCGTCTGATCTCAGATGCTAAGCAGGGTCGGGCCTGTTTAGTACCTGGATGAAAGACCGCCTGGGAGATCGCCTGGGAATACCAGGTGCCGTAGGCTTTTTTTTAATATGTTGTTGGCGTCGACGACCTGTTATATTTTTTTGCTTGTTTGCCGAGCTAAACATCTTGGCGTTTGTCAAGAGGGTTGAGAGATCCTGTTTTATTTTTCTGAATGCACCCGATCTCGTCTGATTTTGAAAGCTAAGCAGGGTCAGGTCTGGTCAGTACCTGGATGGGAGACTGCCTGGGAATACCAAGTGCCGTAGGCTTTTTTTTAATATGTTGTTGGCGTCGATGACCTATTTTATTTTTCAGCTTTTTTGCAGAGGTGACAATCTTGGTGTTTGTCAAGAGGGTTGAGAGTGGCCAACAAGATTTCCTATGGCCACATTACCCTGAATGCAAACGATCTCAGCTGATCTCTGATGCTAAGCAGGGTTGGACCTGGTTAGAACCTGGATGGGAGACCGCATGGGAATACCAGGTGCCGAAGGCTTTTTTTTTAATATGTTGTTGGCGTCGACGACCTGTTTTATTTTAATGCTTGTTTGCCGAGGTGACCATCTTGGCCTTTGTCAAGAGGGTTGAGAGTGGCTAGTAAGATGGCCTACGGCGACATCACCCTGAATGCGCTCAATATCATCTGATCTCTGATGCTAAGCAGGGTCTGGTCTGGTTATTACCTGGATGGGAGACCGCCTTAGAATACCAGGTGCCGTACGCTTCTTTTTAATATGTTGTTGGCGTCGACGACCTGTTTTATTTTTCTGCTTGGCGTTTGTCAAGAGGGTTGAGAGTGACCAGCAAGATCGCCTATGGCCACATCACCCTGAATGCGCCTGATCTTGTCTGATCTCAGATGCTAAACAGGGTCAAGCCTGGTTAGTATCTGGATGGGAGACCGCCAGGGAATACCACGTGCCGTAGGCATTTTTTTAATATGTTGTTGACGTTGACAAACTGTTTTATTTTTCCTATTGTTTGCCGAGGTGACCATCCTGGCGTGTCTCAAGAGGGTTGAGAGTGGCCAGCAAGATTGCCTACAGCCAGATCACCCTGAATACGCCTGATACCAGGTGCCATAGTATTTTTTTAATATGTTTTTGGCGTTGACGACATTTTTTATTTTTAAGCTTGTTTGCTGAGGTGACCATCTTGGCATTTGTCAAGAGGGTTGAGAGTGGCCAGCAAGATCACCTGTGGCTACATCACCCTGAATGCGCCCGATCTCGTTTGATCTCGGATGCTAAGCAGGGTCTGGGCTGGTTAGTACCTGGATGTGAGACGGCCTGGGAATACCAGGTGCCGTAGGCTTTTTTTAATATGTTGTTGGCGTCGACGACCTGTTTTATTTTCTGCTTGTTTGCCGAGGTGACCATCTTGGCGTTTGTCAAGAGGGTTGAGAATGGCCAGAAGGATCGCCTACAGCCTCATCACCCTTAATGTGCCCAATCTCATCTGATCTCGGATGATAAGCAGGGTCGGACCTGGTTATTACCTAGATGGGAGTCCCCCTAGGAATACCAGGTGCCATAAGCTTCTTTTTAATATGTTGTTGGAGTCGACGGCCTGTTTTATTTTATCTGCTTGTTTGCCGAGGTGACCATCTTGGCATATGTCAAGAGTCTTGAGAGTGGCCAGCAAGATCGCCTATGGCCACATCACCCTTAATGCGCCCAATCTCATCTGATCTCGGATGCTAAGCAAGATCGGGCCTGGTTAGTACCTGGTTGGGGGACCGCCTGGGAATACCAGGTGCCGTAGACTTTTCTTTAATATGTTGTTGGCGTCGACGACCTGTTTTCTTTTTCTGCTTGTTTGCATAGGTGACCATCTTGGCATTTGTCAAGAGGGTTGAGAGTGACCAGCAAGATCACCTATGACCACATCACCATGAATTCGCCCGCTCTTGTTTGATCTTGGTTGCTAAGCAGGGTCGTGCCTGGTTAGTACCTGGATGGTAGACTGCATGGGAATACCAGGTGCCATAAGCTTTTATTTTTCTGCTTGCTTGCCGAGGTGACCATCTTGGCATTTGTCAAGAGGGTTGAGAGAGGCCAACAAGATCGCCTATGGCCACATCACTCTGAATGCGCCCAATCTCATCTGGTCTCAAATGCTAAGCAGGGTCGAGGCTGGTTAGTATCTGGATGGGAAACCGCTAAGGAATACCACGTGCCGAAGGCAATTTTTTAATATGTTGTTGGCGTCGACGAACTGTTTTATTTTTCCTGTTGTTTGCCGAGGTGACCATCCTGGCGTATCTCAAGAGGGTTGAGAGTGGCCAGCAAGATTGCCTACGGCCAAATAAGCCTGAATGTGCCCGATCTTATCTGATCTTGGATGCTAAGCAGTGTCGGTCCTGTTTAGTACCTGGACGGGAGACCGCCTGGGAATCGCAGGTGCCGTAGGCTTTTTTTTTAATATGTTGTTGGCGTTGACAACCTGTTTTATTTTTCTGCTTGTTTGCCGAGGTGACCATTTTAGCATTTGTCAAGAGGGTTGAGAGTGGTCATCAAGATTGTATACGGCCACATCTCCCTGAATGCGCCCGATCTCATCTGATCTCGGATGCCAAGCTGGGACGGGCCTGGTTAGTACCTGGATGGGAGACCGCCTCTGAATACCAGGTGCCGTAGGCTTTTTTTTAATGTGTTGTTGGCGTCGACGACCTGTTTTATTTTTCTGCGTGTTTTTCCGAGGTGACCATCTTGGCGTTTGTCAAGAGGGTTGAGAGTGACCAGCCAGATTGCCTATGGCCATATCACCCTGAATGCACCTGATCTTGTCTGATCTCGGATCCTAAGCAGGGTCGAGCCTGGTTAGTATCTGGATGGGAGACCACCAGGGAATACCACGTGCCATAGGCATTTTTTTAATATGTTGTTGGCGTCGACGAACTGTTATATTTTTCCTGTTGTTTGCTGAGGTGACCATCCTGGCGTGTCTCAAGATGGTTGAGAGTGGCCAGCAAGATTGCCTACGGCCACATTACCCTGAATACGCCTGATCCCGGATGCTAAGCAGGGTCTGGCCTGGTTAGTACCTGGATGTGAGATGGCCTCTGAATACCAGGTGCCGTAGGCTTTTTTTAATATGTTGTTGGCGTCGATGATCTGTTTTATTTTTCTGTTTTGGAGAAAGGGGCTCTCATTAATTCAGCATTTACAGTTTTCACTGTGCTTAAGGAGTCAAAGAGATTAACCTCTGTGGTGTTCAACCTTAATGCACACCTTTGAGGCAAAAGAATAAAAGTACAGCACTTGTCAGAAGTCACGTTGTGTGCACTCGTTTGAGACGAACGGCTGAGTTTTCTCTACACGCATATGCTTTTAATGTCAAATGTGAGTACATTTTAATATTAATAAACGAACGATCTGATTAAGACTGTATTACGCTATGGATATGTCTTTCCTCGTATATAATTAACGTTGGATACCATACGGACGGAACAACGAAGCTTCACCCAGTGCACCAGCAACAGCCAGAGAGCGGCACAGTGGCTTACATTGTGAAGGTCCATCCAGCCCCACTGTGGGGCATTAACTCTGGTGAGAGCATTCACATATTATAGCACTGAGTGGCGCACCGGGGATGAAGTTCTCTTTTTGAAAACCTACACCATTTGCACGAGTGAACCAATTATTCCCTATTGATTCTATGCACCAATAACAAACAACAATCTGCAGAGGCAGTATTATTAAGCCAAATATTTTATTTTTGGACTTATACTGGACATAAATGCGTCTTCATGCGATTATTGGCTGAAAATACTTCTGATCCCTAGTTGCTTCTGTATATATGTTGCGTCATTATACGATTACTGGTTGAATTATTTATGACCCTTAGCTGTCTTGATCGGTAGTTGTTTTTTGCACATTAATTTTTTGCACATTTCTTTGCACATGTTTGCACAGTCCACTTCAAATTAGCACATCGCTGAACATAAGCAACAACTTCAACATTTTTGTACACTTAACTGAAAGTTTACATGTTTTTAGCATTTACCTATAATAGGCTGACACGTATAAGATAATTTAATACCCACTTTGGTTTCAACTTTAATTTTAATTTTAATTTTAATTATGATGGAACACGACAATTAACTCCACATTTGATCACAGAAAATCTTTTAAATAACAAACACCAGGTTTGGATGATAGGTTAATTCATCACTTCACTTAAAGGGTTTAGCGCCACAGCCTTATAATTTACACTTCTTATTTTTCTGTGTGTTTGCTGAGGTGACCATCTTGGCTTTTGTCAAGAGGGTTAAGAGTGGCCAGCAATCGCCTACGGCCACATGGAGACTGCCTGGGAGTACCAGGTGCCGTAGTCTTTTTTTTTTATATGTTGTTGGCGTCAACGACCTGTTTTATTTTATTTGTTTTACCTGTTTTAGGCCATCTTGCTGGTCACTCTCAACCCTCTTGACAAAAACCAAGATGGTCACCTCGGCAAACAAGCAGAAAATAAAAACTGGTCGTCGACGCCAACAACATATTAAAAAAAAGCCTACGGTACCTGGTATTCCCAGGTGGTCTCCCATCCATGTACTAACCAGTTCCGACCCTGCTTAGCATCCGAGATCAAATGAGATCACCTGGTATTCCCAGGGGGTTTCCCATCCAGGCTCTAACCAGGCTCGACTCTGCTAAGCCTCCGAGATCAGATGAGATTGGTTGCTTTCAGGGAGATGTGGTCATATTCAATCGCTTTGGGCACTCACAACCCTCTTGAAAAACGCCAAGATGTTAACCTTGGTAAACAAGGGAAAATAACCCCAAAAAAAAGACTTGCACTTTGAGTGAGTAGTGGGCGGTGCTTCCGACATCACTCAAGGAAGTGACGTTGGCACAGCACTTCTCTGTTCTGCCCGCCTGAGAGGATCAGGTAAGGGGATGCCGCATGGCAGCTTACAAATTCTTTATTATTTATTCAGCACCGCCGCCGGTACCCCCTCCACATCCACAGGGTTATTATGGTGGTCGCACTCGGCAGCATACCCCAACCCCCTTCACCCCTGCTAAACAAGATTTAAAGAAAAAGTGTTATTATCGGTGGCCGGCAGCATACACCCCCCCAAGAAGCTTTAAAAAAAAGGGTTATCACGGTGCAGGTGTCAGTGCTGTATATGACGGTGCTGGTGTCAGTGCTTTATGTCACGCTGCTGATGTCAGTGCTCTCTATCACGGTGCTGGTGTCAGATCACTCTATCACGGTGCAGGTGTCAGTGCTGTATATCACGGTGCTGGTGTCAGTGCTTTATGTCACGCTGCTGATGTCAGTGCTCTCTATTACGGTGCTGGTGTCAGATCACTGTATCACGGTGCAGGTGTCAGTGCTCTATATCACGGTGCTGATGTCAGTGTTTTATGTCACGGTGCTGATGTCAGTGCTCTATATCACGGTGCTGGTGATCATCTTCTGCACCCTCTTCTTTGCCTACCCTGACCTTCCCTCTCCTCCATTGCCTTCATGCGCTCCAGAGTCCTGAATTGTCAGAATTTCATATATAAAAAAAGAATGCTTGTAGTTGTCGATCCCAGATTCACCTCATACATGTGTTATGTCATTGGCCATGTGGTGGGACTATGTGTGCACAGCTAGTAATTATTTTGTGGCTGCAAATATGACCTGGTAGGTTTGTAAAGTTTGCCTCCCATTGAAGTCAATGGGGCCCGCCGCGAACGTTACGGTTCGCGAACTTTCGGCCGTGTTCGCGAAACGTCCCGTCGGAAGTTCGTTCATCACTAATCGACACCGCTCAGGGCAAGGTGTTTCTTTCAAGGCCAAAAGCCTTGGCCATTGGGGATCTGGTGCGCCTAATTCTGGGCAGGAGATCTTCCCCCATTCGGTTGTGCATGAGACTGTTAGGGAAAATGGTCGTCTCCTTCGAGGCCGTTCCATTCACCCAGTTCCACTCAAGGCCTCTGCAAAGATGCATCCTTGCGGCTTGGAACAGGAAGCCCCAATCCTTGGATCTTCCTATGCGTCTATCCCCAGGGACACGCAAGAGTCTTGTCTGGTGGTTACAAACCAAGAATTTGCTGAAAAGCAAAACTTTTCTTCCTCTTCCATGGAAGATTATCACGACAGATGCCAGCCTGACAGGCTGGGGAGCAGTGTTGGAGGAGACGTGCTCGCAGGGGAAATGGTCTGCGATCGAGAAGCTATTGCCCATAAATGTCTTGGAGATCCGGGCAGTTTATATGGCTCTCATAAAGTGGTCTTACAGACTACGGGGTCTCCCTGTTCGGGTTCAGTCCGACTATATCAATCACCAGGGCGGTACCAGGAGTCTGGTTGTGCAAAAAGAGGTGAATCGCATACTTGTCTGGGCAGAAAAGCATGTTCCATGCCTTTCTGCAGTCTTCATACCATGAGTGGAAAATTGGCAGGCGGATTTTCTGAGCCGCCAGCAGTTGTGCCCAGGAGAATGGGCTCTGCACCCCGATGTGTTTTGGAACATTTGTCGCAGGTGGGGTACTCCAGACGTAGATCTGTTTGCGTCCAGGTTCAACAGAAAATAAGACAAATTCATGTCAAGGACAAGAGATGCACTTGCTCAGGGGTCAGATGCTCTGACAGTTCCCTAGGATCAGTAAAATCTGATTTATGCCTTCCCCCGTGCCCGCTACTGTCACGGTTCCTGGGAAGAGTCAAGAGGGAGACAAAATCGGTTCTTTTGGTAGCCCTGGCTTGGCCCAGGCGACCGTGGTATGCAGAGATCATGAAGTTGGCAGTAGGCAGGCCGTGGATCCTCCCTCTCCGGCCATATCTGCTCTCACAGGATCCAATTTACCATCATGCTTTACACAGTCTGAATTTGACGGTTTGGCTGCTGAGACCCACATTCTGAGAGACCGTGGCCTTTCGGGGCCAGTCCTTTCTACTCTGGTCAATGCCAGAAAGCTGGCCTCCAGGCTTATTTATTACAAAATCTGGAGGGCATATGTTTCCTGGTGTGAACTCAGGGAATGGCATCCTAGAAAGTATGTCATTAGCAGGATCTTGGCCTTCCTCCAGTCAGGCCTAGAAATCAATTTGGCCATAAGCACTATCAAGGTGCAGATTTCGGCCTTGTCAGTGTTTTTTCAGAAGCCACTTGCATCGCATTCCCGGGCTTTCATCCAGGGGGCTATGCGGATAAGGCCGCCAGTCAAACCTCCGGTATGCCCATGGGATCTGAATTTGGTTCTCTCGGCTTTGCAGGGGCAACCATTTGAACCTTTGCATCTGGCTTCATTAGTTCTTCTGACTAAAAAATTGGTTTTCTTTGTAGCCATATCCACGGCTAGAAGAGTGTCAGAACTAGCAGCTCTCTCCAGCAAAGAGCCGTATCTAATTATTCATAAGGACCGGGTGGTAATGCATCCCAACAGGTCCTTTCTACCTAAGGTGGTTTCGGGATTCCATTTGAATCAAGATGTAATCCTACCTTCCTTTTTTCTGGACCCACAGTCCGCAGAAGAAGAATCTTTGCACACTTTGGATGTGGTAAGGGCAATCAGTATCTATCTTCAGGCAACTGCTCAGATAAGGAAAACTGATTGCTTATTTATTTTGCCGGAAGGCCCTAGGAAGGGCCAGGGGGCATCAAAATCCACTCTCTCAAGGTGGATTAGACAGGCCTATAGTGTTAAAGGGAAAATCCCTCCTTTTCAAGTGAAAGCACACTCTACTAGGGCTGTAAGTGCTTCTTGGGTAATGCATCACCAGGCCTCCCTGGCTCAGATCTGTAAGGCTGCAACTTGGTCATCAGTCCACACATTCATCAGATTCTATCAGGTGGATGTCAGAGGGAAAGAGGATATCGCCTTTGGGCGCAGTGTACTGCAGGCTGCAGTTTAGGTCCTCTGGTCCATGGCGGTCTATAATTATGATCTGTGTCTCCCTCCCCTCAATCTGAGCATTGCTTTGGGACATCGCACTATGTAATGAGCTCCTGTGTCCCGTGATGTATGATCAAGAAAATAGGATTTTTATATACAGCTTACCTGTAAAATCCTTTTCTTGAGAGTACATCACGTTACACAGAGCACTCACCCCTCTTGAGTTTTATGTGGTTTCCTATTGCTTTGCTACAAAACTGAGGTGCCTCCCATATGGGAGGGGTTATGTAAGGGAGAAATTCTCCTTAATTGGGGTTAACCAGTGTCTAATCACCAGAGTTGCCTATATAACCCACTATGTAATGAGGTCCTGTGTCCCATGATGTACTCTCAAGGAAAGGATTTTACAGGTAAGCTGTATATAAAAATCCTATTTTTTAAATCTTGTTTGGGGGGGGGAGGGGGCTGGGGGGGTAAATACTGCCGACCACCGATATTAAACCTTTTTTTAATCTTGTTTGGGGGGACAGGTATGGGGGTTAATGCTGCCGACCACCGATAATAACCCTTTTTTTTTTAACTTGTTGGGGGGTATGCTGCCGACCACCGATAAAAACGTATTATCGGTGTTTGGCAGCATACCCCCCCCCAAACAAGATTTTTAAAAAAAGGGTTATTATCGGTGGTCGGCAGCATACTCCCCCCCCAAACAAGATTTACAGGTTGTAGATATGTGCGATTTACAGGTTGTAGATATGTGCAATTTACAGAATGCGATTTACAGAATGCAGATATGTGCTATTCACAGGTTGTAGAGATATGCGATTTGCAGGTTGTAGATATGTGCGATTTGCAGGTTGTAGATTTGTGCGATTTATAGGTTGTAGATATGTGCAAATTTACAGGTTGTCGGTATGTGCGATTTGCATGTTGTAGATATGTGCAATTTGCAGGTTGTAGATATGTGCGATTTACAGAATGCAGATATGTGCGATTTACAGAATGCAGATATGTGCTATTTACAGGTTGTAGATATGTGCAATTTACAGGTTGTAGATATGTGCGATTTGCATGTTGTAGATATGTGTGATTTGCATGTTGTAGATATGTGCTATTTACAGGCTGCAGATATGTGCGATTTACAGAATGCAGATATGTGCGATTTACAGAATTTGATTTACAGAATGTGGATATGTGCAATTTGCATGTTGTAGATATGTGCAATTTACAGGTTGTAGATATGTGCAATTTACAGAATGCAGATGTGTGATTTCCAGAATGCAGATATGGGCGATTTACAGAATGCGATTTACAGAATGCAGATATGTGCGATTTACAGAATGCAGATGTGTGGTTTACAGAATGCAGATATGTGCGATTTACAGAATGCGATTTACAGAATGTAGATATGTGCGATTTACACATTGCAGAATGCAGATATGGGCAATTTATAGGTTGCAGAATGTAGATATGTGCAATTTACAGGTTGCAGAACGCAGTTATGTGCGATTTATAAAATGCAGATATTTGCAATTTACAGGTTGCAGAATGCAGTTATGTGCGATTTACAGAATGCAGATATGTGTGATTTACAGGTTGCAGAAGGCAGATATGTGTGATTTACAGGTTGCAGAATGCAGATATGTGTGACTTACCGGTTGTAGATATGTGCTATTTACAGGCTGCAGATATGTGCGATTTACAGAATGCAGATATGTGCGATTTACAGAATTTGACAGGTTGCAGAAGGCAGATATGTGTGATTTACAGGTTGCAGAATGCAGATATGTGTGACTTACCGGTTGTAGATATGTGCTATTTACAGGCTGCAGATATGTGCGATTTATAGAATGCAGATATGGGCAATTTACAGGTTGCAGAATGCAGATATGTGCAATTTACAGGTTGTAGATATGTGCGATTTACAAAATGCAGATATGTGCGATTTACAGAATGCGATTTAGAGAATGCAAATATGTACGATTTACATAATGCAGATATGTGCGATTTACAGAATGCGATTTACAGAATGCAGATATGTGTGATTTACATGTTGCAGAATGCAGATATGGGCAATTTACAGGTTGCAGAATGCAGATATGTGCAATTTACAGAATGCTGATATGTGCAATTTACAGGTTGCAGAATGCAGTTATGTGCAATTTTACAGAATGCAGATATGTGTGATTTACAGGTTGCAGAAGGCAGATATGTGTGATTTACAGGTTGCAGGATGCAAATATGTGCGATTTACAGGTTGCAGAAAAGGTGCCTGATGTGGTTATAAACAAGATAGGCATGATTCATCTGCTTTAGTAGAGCCCAGTGTATAATGTGCAGCCTGGTATATGATGTTGATTCAATAAGGGGTGTGGCTTGTGATAAGTGGGGGGGAAATCTGAGGGGGTGTGGTCTTGAGCCCCCCATCTCCCATTTGTTACTAACCAGGTCAGACGCTGCTCAGCCTCCGAGATCAGACAAGATCGAGCACTTTCAGGGTGATGTGGCCGTAGGAAATCTCTTTCGGCACCCTCAACCCTCTTGACAAACACCAAGATGGTCACCTTGGGAAACAAACGCCAAAAAAAAAAAAAAGAAACCTACGGCACTAGGTATTCCCAGGGGGTCTCCCACCCAGGTTCTAACCAGGCCTGACCCTGCAAAGCCTCCGAGATCAGACGAGATCGGTTGCTTTCAGAGTTTACACTCTTGAAAAACGCGAAGATGGTCACCTTGGTAAACAAGGGAAAATAAGTCAACGCCAAAAAAAAGAAAAAAAGAAGCCTATGCCAACTGGTATTCCCAGGCAGTCTCCCATCCAGGTACTATCCAGGCCTGACCCTGCTTAGCCTCCGAGATTAGACGAGATTGGTCGCTTTCAGGGTGATGTGGCCATAGGCAATTTCTTTGGACGCCCTGAACCATCTTGACAAATGCCAAGATAGTCACCTTGGGAAACAAGGGAAAAAAACAAGTAAATGCAAGAAAGAAAAGAAGCCCAGGGGCCTGGTATTCCCAGGCGGTCTGCCATCCAGGTATTAACCAGGCTCAGCCCCTGCTTAGCCCCCGAGATGAGACAAGATGGGGCTCTTTCAAGGTGATGTGGCTGTAGCCAATCTTTTTGGACATCCTCAACCCCCTTGACAAACACCAAGATTCACCTTGGGAAACAAGGGAAAAAATAAGTCAACGCTCCAAAAAAATTAATAAAAAAAAGGAAACCTACAGCACCTTGTATTCCCAGGCGGTCTCCCATCCAGGTACTTACCAGGCCCGACCCTACAATCTCTTTGGGCACCCTCATCCCTCTTGACAAAAGCAAAGATGGTCACTAGGCCCGACCCTGCTTAGCCTCCGAGATCAGATGAGATTGGGCGCTTTCATGGTGATATGGCCCATAAGCAATCTCTTGGGCATCCTCAACCCTCTTTGACAAACGCCAAGATGGTCACCTTGAGAAACAAGGGAAAAAAACAAGCCAACGCCAAAAAAAAAGAAGCCTATGGCACCTGGTATTCCCAGGCGGTCTGCCATCCAGGTACTAACAAGGCCTGAACCTGCTTAGCCTCTGAGATCAGACGCTTTCAGGGTGATGAGTCCATAGACAATCTCTTTGGGCACCCTCAACCCTCTTCACAAACGCCAAGATTGTCACCATGGAAAACAAAAAAACAAGTCAATGGCAAAAAAAAAAAAAAAAGACGCCTAGAGCACCTGGTATTCCCCGGCGGTCTCCCATCCAAGTACTAACCAGACCCGCCACTGCTTAGTCTCTGAGATCAGATGACATGGTGCGCTTTCAGGGTGATGTGGCCGTAGGCAATCTCTTTGGGCACCTTCAACCCTCTTGAAAAATGCCAAAATGGTCTCCATGGGTAAAAAGAGAAAAAAACAAGTCAACGCCAAAAAGAAAAAAAAAGAAACCTACAGCACCTGGTATTCCCAGGCGGTCTCCCTTCTACGTACTAATCAGTCCCGCCCCTGCTTAGTCTCAGAGATGCAACGAGTTGGGGCGCTTTCAGGATGATGTGGCCACCCTCAACTCTCTTGACAAACACCAATATCATCACTTTGGGAAACAAGGGGGAAAAAAGTCAACGCCAAAAAAAAAAAAATTTACGGCACCTGGTAATCCCAGGCGGTCTCCCATCTAGGTATGAATCAGGCCCGACGCTGCTTAGCCTCCGAGATAAGACGAGATTTGTCGCTTTCAGGGTGATGTGGCTGTAGGCAATCTCTTTGCGCTCAACCCTCTTGACAAATGCCAAGATGGTCACCTTGGGAAATAAGGGAAAAAACAAGTCAACGCCAAAAAAAAGGGAAAAAAAAGAAGCCTGTAGCACTGGGTATTCCCAGGCAGTCTCCCATCCAGGTACTAAGCAGGTCCGACCCTGCTTAGTCTCCAAGATCAGATGACATCGGGCGCTTTCAAGGGAATGTGGCTGTAGGCAATCTCTTTGGGCACCCTCAACCCTCTTGACAAATGCCAAGATGGTCACCTTGGGATACAAGGGAAAAAAACAAGTCAACGCCAAAAAAAAAAATAGAAGCCTATGGCACTTGGTATTCCTAGGCGTTCTCCCATCCAGGTGCTAACGAGGCCCGACCCTACTTAGCCTCTGAGATCGGGCGCTTTCAGGGTGATGTGGCCATAGGCAATCTTTTTGGCCATCCTCAACCCTCTTGATAAACTCCAAGATGGTCACCTTGGGAAACCTATGGCACCTGGTATTCCCAGGCAGTCTCCCATTCAGGTAGTAAACAGACCGACCCTGCTTAGCCTCCGAGATTAGACGCTTTCAGGGTGATGTGGAAATAGGCAATCACTTTGGCAACCCTCTTGACAAACGCCAAGATGGTCACCTTTGGAAAAAAGGAAAAAAAACAGGTCAATGCCCAAAAAATAAAATAAAAAAGCCTACGGCGTCCCATCCAGGTACTAACCAGACCCGACTTTGCTTAGGCTCGGAGATCAGACGAGATTGGTTGCTTTCAGGGTTATGTGGCCATAGGCAATCTCTTTGGGCACCCTCAACCCTCTTGACAAAAGCCAAGATAGTCACCTTGAGAAACAAGAGAAAAAAACAAGTCAACGCCAAAAAAAAGAAAGAAGAAGCCTGTGGCACTGGGTATTCCCAGGCGGTCTCCCACTCAGGTAATAACCAGGTCCGACCCTGCCTAGCCTTTGAGATGAGGCGCTTTCAGGGGCATGTGCCCATAGGCAATCTTTTTGGGCAGCCTCAGCCCTCTTGACAAACGCCAAGATGGTCACCTTGGGAAACAAGGGAAACCTTGGCACCCCAGATTTTTGGAACTACATTTCCCATGATGCTCAACTACACTGCAGAGTGCATGAGCATCATGGGAAATGTAGTTCCAAAACATCTGGGGTGCCAATGTTCACCATGGTCCCTGCACCACGCTGATCTACTCACTGTCTCTCCTTGCTCCTTCCCTTTGTCTCTCCGGCATGGATTCTTTCACTGCCTTCTGAGTCAGGATCCTTCAAAGCCAGCTTTCCTGAGACCCTGGCCTGATCCACCACCCCTTCCCGGCAGGGGTTTCCTCAAGGGCCACCAACAGCCTCTCCTCAGCACTGCTTCTCCATCTTCCACCCAACTCCCCTGCTGGTATGGTCCATGTCTATTTATGGGGCTGTCTCAGTCCTTTGCCAACCCACTTCTGGGGACCCCATAAACATTCATGTCAGCCCTTCCTAACCCCTACCTTCTAGTTCTAGAAGATTCTTCAACCTTCTAGACACCATGGGGAGGCACCAGCCTTGGCCTCTAGTAACCCAGACCCAATTTAGTGATTCAGGTTATTCCTGGCCAGAAATATGCTTTTTTTTCTACTCTCACACTAGAGGGTGCTATACTTACCTCCCTCTTAAAAGCAGCCGTGTCCCCATCGTCTAGAAAAACAAAAATTGGTCCTGCATCCAGGAGCAAGGGCATCCCATAAGCAAAAATGTGAAGGGGAAAAAAGGGAATACACTGGAAAAGGGCTTTGTACAAAAAAATATGTGGTATCAAAAAAAGATGATTGATATATTTTCTTTCACAAACAGAACCCATATACATAATGTGTACATCCTGACTACAGGTCCCTGTAGCTAGAAAGATCTGTCAATGTCAACATATGTACATTAGGTATGAGCTTGGTGTTTGAGACGAACACGTGTTCGACTCGAACACCGGCTGTTCGCCCGTTCGGCGAAGCCAGAACTCTGTGGGCCGTTCGCGCAAAATTCGTGTGGTGCTCACGGCCCACAATGCACTGCGCCATCACAGTGAATTGCTGGCTTATGATTGGCCAAGCATGCACTGTGACCCCAAGGAATAAAGGTGTAAAAAAATACTGCGCTGTGAAAAAATGTGTTGTACCCAGCTGCCAACACTACTGAAGACTACACAGTAACATACAAAAATTAAAACAAAAAAGTGTAGCGCTTAGGTGGCAACAAACCACATGAACCAGTAAGGCA
This sequence comes from Lithobates pipiens, assembly GCF_037356315.1. Taxonomy (NCBI): domain Eukaryota; kingdom Metazoa; phylum Chordata; class Amphibia; order Anura; family Ranidae; genus Lithobates; species Lithobates pipiens. The sequence goes on along the minus strand of NW_027507726.1, from coordinate 1,023,073 downwards.
CTAATTCAAGCAAAGAAAATGACATACACTTGAAAAAAGGAAAATATGTATAAATTCTGTTGTATATCAAGAAATCTTACTCCCAGGTGGAAGAGTGCATGAACCTCATGCACAGAAAAGGGTAAAGTAAATAAAATGTATTTAACATATACAGTCCATCAAGTGAACATCTAACAGTCCTTGAAATGTGTAATATCAATCACAATTCCAAACTTGAGGTGACGTGAAAAAAGGTGAAATTCAACTTCTGATGTGTAGAATAATACCACCACCACCGTGATAAAGAAGGGGAGAGGAGGCTTACCAAATGACGTGGACTCAGAGGAAGGCTTACGCCTCTCGAGTCATATGGGCCTGTAGGTTAGCAAACCAGATAATCATACATCTAGTATGTAATCTCCCGCAAGTCTTCAGGTCATGAAATCATCCGTAGCGATCCTTCTATAGTGCTCATCCCACGAAAATAGGGGGCTCAGGTATCAAAGACCATGGAAGTAGAAAACTAGCATAGCGTGATACCATTTTACCATCCAATTTATAAAAAAAAAAAAAAAAATTACACTCACATTTGGTTCAATCGTAATAACATAGTCAAAAAGTAGCGATGTCTGTAAGGGGGTCCACCCGACGCGTTTAAACTAAACAATCGTCCTCTGGGGTCTTTTTTTTACACGTTTCAACTAAACAGTCGTCCTCTGGGGTGTGGACCCCCCAAACAGCATCGCTTATAGGGTGACTGTTTAGTTGAAACGCGTTGGGTGGACCCCCTTACAGACATCGCTACTTTCTGACTATGTTATTACGATTGAACCAAATGTGAGTGTAATTTTATTATTATTTTGTAATAAATTGGATGTTAAAACGGTATCACGCTATGCTAGTTTTCTACTTCCATGGTCTTTGATACATGAGCCCCCTATTTTCGTTGGATGAGCACTATAGAAGGATCGCTACGGATGATTTCATGACCTGAAAACTTGCGGGAGATTACATACTAGATGTATGATTATCTGGTTTGCTAACCTACAGGCCCATATGACTCGAGAGGTGTAAGCCTTCCTCTGAGTCCACGTCATTTGGTAAGCCTCCTCTCCCCTTCTTTATCACGGTGGTGGTGGTATTATTCTACACACCAGAAGTTGAATTTCACCTTTTTTCACGTCACCTCAAGTTTGGAATTGTGATTGATATTACACATTTCAAGGACTGTTAGATGTTCACTTGATGGACTGTATATGTTAAATTAATTTTATTTACTTTAACCTTTTGTGTGCATGAGGTTCATGCACTCTTCCACCTGGGAGTAAGATCTCTTGATATACAACAGAATTTACACATATTTTCTTTTTTTGAAGTGTATGTAATTTTCTTTGCTTGAATTAGTGCCTTACTGGTTCATGTGGTTTGTTGCCACCTAAGCGCTACACTTTTTTGTTTTAATTTATGCACTGTGACCCCGCATGCTTGGCCAATCACAGTGCCGGCAACGAGGACAGCCATTATTGCCTGTGGCCAATCATAGCTCAGGCTGTGTAGTACATGCCCCACACTATATAAGGCTGCCAGCGTGGCGGCTTTGTGTAGTGTGTTGGCGTCTGCAGGAGTTAGTGGGTGTTCTCTGTGTACCTTCAACGCAGTATACAACGTCCATTATCTAGTGATGGATGAACTTCCGACGGGACGTTTCGCGAACGCGGCCGATAGTTCGCGAACCGTAACGTTAGCGGCGGGCCCCATTGACTTCAATGGGAGGCAAACTTTACAAACCTACAGGTCTAATTTGCAGCCACAAAATAATTACTAGCTGTGCACACATAGTCCCACCACATGGCCAATGACATAATACATGTATGAGGTGAATCTGGGATCGACAGCTACAAGCATTCTTTTTTTATATGTGAAATTCTGACAATGCAGGACTCAGGAGCGCATGAAGGCAATGGAGGAGAGGGAAGGTCAGGGTAGGCAAAGAAGAGGGTGCAGGAGATGATCACCAGCGCCGTGATATAGAGCACTGACACCTGCACCGTGATAGAGTGATCTGACACCAGCACCGTGATAGAGAGCACTGACATCAGCACCGTGACATAAAACACTGACATCAGCACCGTGATATAGAGCACTGACACCTGCACCGTGATAGAGTGATCTGACACCAGCACCGTGATAGAGAGCACTGACATCAGCAGGGTGACATAAAGCACTGACACCAGCACCATGATATACAGCACTGACACCTGCACCGTGATAGAGTGATCTGACACCAGCACCGTGATAGAGAGCACTGACATCAGCAGCATGACATAAAGCACTAACACCAGCACCGTGATATACAGCACTGACACCTGCACCGTAAGCAGCCCCAGGAGGAAGTCAGCATAGCACAGGGATGGTGGGAGCCCCTCATAATGAGCATAGCACAGGGATGGTGTGAGCCCCTCATAATATGCACAGCAGAGGTACAGCCCCAGGAGGAAGTCAGCACAGCACAGGGATGGTGGAAGCCCCTCATAATAAGCAGCCCAAGGAGGATGTCAGCATAGCACAGGGATGGTGGGAGCCCCTCATAATAAGCAGCCCCAGGAGGAAGTCAGCATAGCACAGGGATGGTGGGAGCCCCTCATAATAAGCAGCCCCAGGAGGAAGTCAGCACAGCACAGGGATGGTGGGAGCCCCTCATAATAAGCAGCCCCAGGAGGAAGTCAGAATAGCACAGGGATGGTGGGAGCCCCTCATAATGAGCATAGCACAGGGATAGTGGGAGCCCCTCATACTATGGACAGCAGAGGTACAGCCCCAGGAGGAAGTCAGCACAGCACAGGGATGGTGGGAGCCCCTCATAATAAGCAGCCCCAGGAGGAAGTCAGCATAGCACAGGGATGGTGGGAGCCCCTCATAATGAGCATAGCACAGGGATGGTGGGAGCCCCTCATAATGAGCATAGCACAGGGATGGTGGGAGCCCCTCATAATATGCACAGCAGAGGTAAAGCCCCAGGAGTAAGTCAGCATAGCACAGGGATGGTGGGAGCCCCTCATAATAAGCAGCCCCAGGAGGAAGTCACCATAGCACAGGTATGGTGGGAGACCCTCATAATGAGCATAGCACAGGGATGGTGGGAGCCCCTCATAATATGCACAGCAAAGGGTGCAGAAGAGTAAGGCTGAGTGAGCCACTCAACCAATTCTGGTGCTTCCTTTGACGTAATCGCACGCACCTTCTGCAATTTCCCACTTTGGCTCAAGCATGTTTCTCCTGCCCTACCCCTACCACCCCTGCGGAAGGGCCTGCCTCTTCCTCTGCCTGTCATTTTTTAAATGACCCTGTGACAAAACTCTCTACAGAAGTGCAGTATGTATGTGGAAGAAGGTATATAACACCCCGCTTCAATCGATTGATTTTGGGGGCCACTGGTCTATCACACCAGTTACAATACTTTTTTTTGGATTGCGTTTGTCACTCTTTGTAGTATCGCTGCAGAACCGCTCAGCAGTCACAATGCTGGACAGTGGAAACGCACTATACTATGCTTTCTATATGTGCAAGTATTTTATACGTGTATTACACAACTATATACTGCACACCAAATAGTACACCTATACCAGTCCTTAAGGACCTTTGTGGAACTAGTAGGTTGTGATTAGCAGACTGTACCTCACTCCACCCTATATACTCTAGTGCGCTATACCTTACCAGTCCTTAGAAGGACCTTTGTGCAACTAGTAGGTTGTGATTAGCAGACTGTACCTCAGTCCCTATACTGATAAAGGACTGCTGCAGAATAGGGCAGCAGTCAGCAGTAGTGCACCTCAACCCTACATATTGTGGACCTATACCAGTCCTTAAGGATTAGCAGACTCTACCTCACTCAACCCTATATACTCTAGTACGCTATACCTTACCAGTCCTTAGAAGGACCTTTGTGCAACTACTAGGTTGTGATTAGCAGACTGTACCTCACTCAACCCTATATACTGTAGTACACTATACCTTACCAGTCCTTAGAAGGACCTTTGTGGAACTAGTAGGTTGTGATTTAGCAGACTGTACATCAGTCCCTATACTGATAAAGGACTGCTGCAGAATAGGGCAGCAGTCAGCAGTAGTGCACCTCAACCCTATATATTGTGGCCCTATACCAGTCCTTAACCACTTTAGCCCCGGACCAATTTTCAGCCTAAGGACCAGAGGTCTTTTTACAATTTTGCACTGCACTGCTTTAACTGGTAATTGCGCAGTCATGCAATGTTGTACCCAAACGCAATTTGCGTCCTTTTCTTCCCACAAATAGAGCTTTCTTTTGATGGTATTTGATTGCCTCTGCGATTTTTATTTTTTGCGATATAAATGGAAAAAGACCGAAAATTTTGAGAAAAAAATATATTTTCTACTTTTTGTTATAAGAAAAATCAAATAAACTAAATTTTAGTCATACATTTAGGGCAAAATTTATTCAGCCACATGTCTTTAGTAAAAAAAATTTCAATAAGCGTATATTTATTGGTTTGCGCAAAAGTTATAGGGTCTACAAACTAGAGTGCATTTTCTGGAATTTACACAGCTTTTAATTTATGACTGTCTATTTCATTTCTTGAGGTGCTAAAATGGCAGGGCAGTACAAACCCCCCCAAATGACCCCATTTTGGAAAGTAGACACCCCAAGGAAATTGCTGAGGGGCATGTTGAGCCCACTGAATATTATTTTTTTTTGTCCCAAATGATTGAATAATGACACAAAAAAATAAAAAAGTTTACAAAAAGTTGTCACTAAATGATATATTGCTCACACATGCCATAGTTATATGTGGAATTGCACCCCAAAATATATTCTGCTGCTTCTCCTGAGTACGGGGATACCACATATGTGGGACTTTTTGGGAGTCTAGCTGCGTACGGCACCCGAAAACCAATCACTGCCTTCAGGGTTTTTCAACTTTTGATTTCACTCCTCACTACCTATCACAGTTTCGAAGGCCATAAAATGCCAAAATAACACAAAACCCCCCCAAATGACCCCATTTTGGAAGGTAGACACCCCAAGCTATTTACTGAGAGGCATGTTGAGTCCATGAAATATTTTATATTTTGCCACAAGTTGCAGGAATATTACAATTTTTTTTTTTTTTTTGCCCAAAGTTGTCACTAAATGATATATTGCTCACACATGCTATGGGCATAAGTCAAATTACACCCCAAAATAAATTCTGCAGCTTCTCCCAAGTACGGGGATACCACATGTGGGGGACTTTTTGGGAGCCTAGCCATGTACGGGGCCCCGAAAACCAAGCACCGCCTTCTGGATTTAAATATAAAACGCTACCAAAAAAACTGTTAGCGATCGCAGGGATCAGGCCTGACTCTGCGAACGCTGCAGTTATGTGTTTAGTGTTTTGTAAGTGACAGTGATCGATCGATACTGCACTTGGGTGGGCTGGGTGGAGGGGCAAAACGCAGGTGCTAGCAGGTATCTGGGCTGGTCCCGCTAACAATGCGTTTTTTTGGAACCCTAAACTGCCTGGGATGCTAGTATAGATCTGATCAGATCAGATATTGATCTGTTCAGATTCTATACCACTACGGGAGGTGTATGCTTTGCGCGTGGGTGTTAGCAGTACTGGCACTAGCCTAGCGCTGTCTGGGGCGACTCAGACCCTGACCCTAAAACCTAATTGATATCACCGCCGGGTGATCAGGGGGTTAAACCTTTATTGGGTAATAAATGGTGGGTGCCCTGATGCTATAAAAAGCAAACTAACTAACCAGAGTCACCCGTAACACTTATACGGTGATCACTGGTGAAAGGGTTAACTAGGGGCAATCAGGGGGTTCAAATTTTTATTAGGTAGTATATGGGGGTCCCTGGCGCTATATAAAAACCTGACGGGGAACCTAAATAACTAACTGGCTAACCAGCGTCACCAGTGACACTTATGCGGTGATCGCTGGTGAAAGGGTTAACTAGGGGCAATGAGGGGGTTAAAACCATTATTGGGTAGTATATGGGGGTACCTAGCACTATAAAAACCTGGCAGTGAACCTAAAAAAATAACTAGCTACCTAGCGACACTAGTGACACGAATGCAGCGATCAGAAAAATGATCACTTAGTGACACTGGCAAAAGGGAGTGAAAGGGTTAACTAGGGGCAATCAGGGGGTTAAAACCATTATTGGGTAGTATGTCGGGGTACCTAGCGCTATAAAAACCTGGCGGTGAACCTAAAAAAATAACTAGCTACCTAGCGACACTAATGCAGCGATCAGAAAAATGATCGCTTAGTGACACTGGCAAAAGGGGGTGAAAGGGTTAACTAGGGGCAATCAGGGGGTTAAAACCATTATTGGGTAGTATATCGGGGTACCTAGCGCTATAAAAACCTGGCGGTGAACCTAAAAAAATAACTAGCTACTTAGCGGCACCAGTGACACTAATGCAGCGATCAGAAAAACGATTGCTTAGTGACACTGGCAAAAGGGGATGAAAGGGTTAACTCTAAGGGCAATCGGGGGGTTAAATCTTTATTGGGGGTGGTAGGGGGCTACCCTGGACCTAACACTAACTGCCCTGACACTTTTTACTTTTACAACTGACACTGAATGCAGTGATCAGTAAATAAATGATCACTACAATCAGTGACACTGTGACTGGGGGGGGGAGGCGGGGGGATCGGGGGGCGATCAAGGGGGTGATGGGGGGGGGGTTTGTGTGCCTGTGTGTTAGTTAGTGTCAGTGTAGTGTTTGGTGCACTTACTTTTAGTCTTCTCCTCATAGTCCGGTCAAAAAGACCGCCCCGAGGAGAATGACATCACTTCCTCCCTGCCTGTGTATACAATACACAGTGGGAGGAAGCTTCTCATTCGCCAGGAGCGATCGAGAGGGGATGGCCAGAAACCAACGGCCATCCCCTCATCCCGGATCGCTCCTGAAGCGAAACGGACCGCCGCATCCAGCGGGAGGGGGTCCGATCGGACCCCCCACCCGCTGGAAGGCAAGCACGTACATGTACGTGCTTGTGCCTGTACATGCCATTGTGATGACGTACAATGGCATGCGGCGGTCGTTAAGTGGTTAAGGATTAGCAGACTGTACCTCACTCAACCCTATATACTCTAGTACGCTATACCTTACCAGTCCTTAGAAGGACCTTTGTGCAACTAGTAGGTTGTGATTAGCAGACTGTACCTCAGTCCCTATACTGATAAAGGACTGCTGCAGAATTGGGCAGAAGTGAGCAGTAGTGCACCTCAACCCTACATATTGTGGACCTATACCAGTCCTTAAGGATTAGCAGACTCTACCTCACTCAACCCTATATACTCTAGTACGTGTACAGAACGCCAAGGCTGGGTCCTGGACGGGTACTATGTGGCGCCTATATTTGGGATGTGGTCCCTTTAAGGGAATCATGGTAGGCCTCAGGGGGTCACCCAAAAATGGGTGACAAGTTCCGGGGATAGTTTTCGGGAGAAGACTGATTCACGGTCCTCTCTATATTTTAAGAGAGATAGTTGGGACCCCGAAATTTGGGATGCTCCAAAGTGACATTTGGGTGGGAAAGAGCCTCCCTCCCTGACCACAGAGGGTTAACGGCCTCCAGGAAGACAGACAGCCTATAAGACAGGAAGTAGTAGAGAGGTGGTGGTGAGGAGGAGAAGGAGATGAACACCTGTCTGAGGAGCTGTCTGGATGTGCTGTTGTATTTGCTGTTTGCTGGTTTGGAGGCTGCAAAAAGATCTCTGCAAGGACTCTAAAGAAACTTTTTGGTCTACAGAACTGTAGGTGCTTTTCTTTTTGTATTATTTTGTGCTGAAGATAAGCGTACTTTAATTTATGGTTTTTTATATGCTGAAGAAAAGCTTTATTTTTGATTTAATTATAAATAAATATCTTTTGGTTTCACCTGATAACGGTTTATGCACGTAATCCCGCAGAGCTAGTATCCCCAAACTTCACATACGCTATACCTTACCAGTCCTTAGAAGGACCTTTGTGCAACTAGTAGGTTGTGATTAGCAGACTGTATCTCAGTCCCTATACTGATAAAAGACTGCTGCAGAATTGGGCAGCAGTCAGTAGTAGTGCACCTCAACCCTATATATTGTGGACCTATACCAGTCCTTAAGGATTAGCAGACTGTACCTCACTCAACCCTATATACTCTAGTACGCTATACCTTACCAGTCCTTAGAAGGACCTTTGTGCAACTAGTAGGTTGTGATTAGCAGACTGTACCTCACTCCCTATACTGATAAAGGACTGCTACAGGATTGGGCAGCAGTTAGCAGTAGTGCACCTCAACCCTATATATTGTGGACCTATACCAGTCCTTAAGGATTAGAAGACTGTACCTCACTCAACCCTATATACTCTAGTACGCTATACCTTACCAGTCCTTAGAAGGACCTTTGTGCAACTACTAGGTTGTGATTAGCAGACTGTACCTCAGTCCCTATACTGATAAAGGACTACTGCAGCAGAAGGGCAGCAATCAAGTATAATATTCTTTCTATATTTGGAAGAAAGGATATTATACGTGTACAACCCTATTACCATACCAGTCCTGAAAAGAACCTTTGAGGACCTAATAGTAACAGCTACTGATTAAACTGACTGTCCCTCACTGCCACACACAGCTTCCTGTCTGTCCCTATTTAAACTGACAAAACACAGGCTGCTGCAACAATAACTTGAATAGCACTCAAAACTATATCCTGTACTACTTTATCATACCAGTCCTGAAAAGGACTTTTGTGGACCTAATAGTAACAGCTAGTGATTAAACTGACTGTCCCTGCTGCACACAGCGTCCTGTCCCTCTCTGCACTGACAAAAGACAGGCTGCTGCAACAATGACTTGAATAACAGTGCCTCAAACCTATATCCTGAACTACACCTATACCATACCAGTCCTTAAAAGAACTTTTGTGGACCTAATAGCTAGCGATTTGGGTCACTGCAGTCTCTCCCTGCTCCACACAGCAACCTCTCCCTACAGTGACATACGAAAGAATGTAAAATGGCCACCGGATCGGGTCTATTTACAAGTGTCCATGTGCTGTAATGTCTCAATTGGCTGTCCTGTACCACATGATGGATGTGTCATCATAGGTCAAAGTTCTTTTACACAGTAAACATGTAAGTCCGCCGGGCGAACAGTGGCAATAGTCCGCCGATTGGGCGGACCGCGAACAGCCGAAATTCGCCGCGAACCGACCACCGGGCGAACCGTTCGGCCATCCCTACTAACCAGGCCTGATCCTGCTTAGCATTCAAGATCAGACAAGATCGGGTGCATTCAGGGTGATCTGGCCATAGGCATTCTTGCTGGCCACTCTCAACCCTCTTGACCAACGCCAAGATGGCCACCTCGGCAAACAAGCAGAAAAATAAAACAGGTTGTCAACGTCAACAATATATAAAAAAAAAGCCTACGGCACCTGGTATTCCCAGGCGGTCACCCATTCAGGTACTAACAAGGCCTGACCCTGGTTAGCATCCCAGATCAGACGAGATCGGGCGCATTCAGGGTGATGTGGCCATAGGCGAACTTGCTGGCCAAACCCTCTTGACAAATGCCAAGATGGTCACCTAGGCAAACAAGCAGAAAAATAAAACAGGTCGTCGACGCCAAAATCATATTAAAAAAAAGCCTACGGCACCTGGTATTCCCAGGCGGTCTCCCATACGGGTACTAACCAGTCCCGACCCTGCTTAACAATCGAGATCAGATGAGATCAGCGCATTCAGGGTGATGTGGCCAAAGGCGATCTTGATGGCCACTCTCAACCCTCTTGACAAACGCCAAGATGGTCACCTCGGCAAACAAGCAGAAAAATAAAACAGGTCGTCGATGCCAACAACATATTAAAAAAAGCCTACGGCACCTGGTATTCCCAGGCGGTCTCCCATAAAGGTACTGACCAGGCCTGACCCTGCTTAACATCCGAGATCAGGCGCATTCAGGGTGATGTGGCCATAGGCAAACTTGCTGGCCACCCTCAATCCTCTTGACAAATGCCAAGATGGTCACCTCGGCAAACAAGCAGAAAAACAAAACATGTCATCGACGCCAACAACATATTAAAAAAGAACCTACGGCACCTGGTATTCCCTGGCGGTCTCCCATCCAGGTACTAACCAAGCCGACCATGCTTAGCATCTGAGATCAAATGGTATCGGGCTCATTCAGGGTGGCCACTCTCAACCCTCTTGACAAACGCCAAGATGGTCACCTCGGCAAACAAGCAGAAAAATTAAACAGGTCATCGATGCCAACAACATATTAAATAAAAGCCACGGCACCTGGTATTCCCAGGCGGTCTCCCATCCAGGTACTAACCAGGCCTGACCATGCTTAGCATTCAAGATCAGACAAGATCGGGTGCATTCAGGGTGATGTGGCCGTAGGCAATGTTGCTGGCCACTCTCAACCCTCTTGACAAATGCCAAGATGGTCCTCTTGGCAAACAAGCAGAAAAATAAAAACAGGTCATTGACGCCAACAACATATTAAAAAAAAAGCCTACAGGACCTGGTATTCCCAAGCGGTATCCCATCAAGGTACTAACCAGGCCCGACCTTGCTTAGCATCCGAGATCAGATGAGATCAGGCATATTCCAGGTGATGGGGCTGTAGGTGATCTTGTTGGCCACTCTCAACCCTCTTGACAAAAGCCAAGATGGTCACCTCGGCAAACAAGCAGTAAAATAAAACAGGACATCGATGCCAACAACATATAAAAAAAAGCCCACGGCACCTGGTATTCTCCGGCAGTCTCCCATCCAGGTACTAACCAGGCCCATCCCTGCTTAGTATATGCGATCAGACGAGATCAGGCGCATTCAGGGTGATGTAGCTGTAGGCCATCTTGCTGGTCACTCTCAACCCTCTTGACAAACACCAAGATGGTCACCTTGGCAAACAAGCAGCAAAATAAAACAGGTCGTCGACGTCAAAGACATATTAAAAAAAAGCCTACGGCACCTGGTATTCCCAGGCGGTCTCCCATCCAGGTACTAACCAGGTCCAAACCCTGCTTATCATCCGAGATCAGACGAGATCGGGAGCATTCAGGGTGATGTCGCCGTAAGCCATCTTACTGGCCACTCTCAACCCTCTTGACAAACGCCAAGATGGTCACCTCGGCAAACAAGCAGAAAAATAAAACAGGTCATCGACGCCAACAACATATAAAAAAAAAGCCTACCACACCTGGTATTCCCAGGCAGTCTTCCATCCAGGTAATAACCAGGTCCGACCATGCTTAGCATCCGAGATCAGACGAGATGTGGCTGTAGGGGATCTTTCTCAACCCCTTTTGACAAACGCCAAGATGGTCACCTCGGCAAACAAGCAGAAAAATAAAATAGGCCGTTGATGCCAACAACATATTTTAAAAAAGCCTACCGTGGGGCGCATGCGCCCAGCTCGACATGTCGGATGCCTTTCACTAGCGCTCCGCATTCCCCGCAGCGGTTCCAGGACTGTATAAGCTATCTACAGCGAGTTCAGAATCCTCAACGCCGGTACAGCTTACAGACACAGTCGAGCACTCCCCGGGAAGGTTTTAACGGGCCACCGCGGAAAATCAAAACTGAAGCCTATCAAAGAGGCGCTCGCGTGGGCCTCCTCCAAGATGGCGGCGAAAGCACAGGCGGCTTCACAACGTCTCAGCTCCCCCTCAGGCATAGCAGACCCGCACAGCGATGATGAGGAAGAGTGTGGACCTAGTTTAGAGGACTTCTCAGCGCTACCATACTCAGGTATGCCGCAAACAGACTTCCTCTCCCACATGGAGAAAATGCTTAATAAGGCCCTGAAAGCAACTTCAGACTAAATCACCAACAAACTGACCCACGAAATTCGTGAACTGGGGCAGCGCACGGCTGACCTCGAAACTAGCGCTGACGACATGGAGCTCACACTCAGGGAACATGCCCAAGAGAAATCCGCCCTCCATGAGGAGAACTCTATGCTACTCTCGCGGCTCGAGGACGCCGAAAATCGCTCCAGGAGTTCTAATTTGCGCCTCCGCGGAATCCCGGAATCGGGGATAGACCTGCAGTCTTTTACCACGGCCCTATTCCAAGAGCTCTCCCCATCGATCCCGATCGAATGCCTGGAGTTCGATAGGATCCACAGGGCCCTGACACGCCGACAGCCTGATGGCCCACTGCGAGACATCATTGGAAAGCTCCACTTCTTTAGAACGAAAGGGCAACTTCTCTCAGCTGCCCGTAACAAAGAGGATACTCTCACTTTTCACGGCCACACATACCAACTATTTATTGATCTGGCTCCCCTTACAATTGCGAAGCGCCGAACCATGAAGCTGCAACTACAAATCCTTATGCACCACCAAGTTAAATATATGTGGCGGTTTCCGTTTGCTCTACAGTTTACCTATAATGGTCAGCAATACACATGTTCTTCTCCGGAAGCTTTGCAACGTCTCCTTGAGTCTCTCCACCTGGCCCCCCCGGTACAACAAGCGGAGACCACATTGCCACGCACCCCAGCCCGCCTAACTCCATATCCTCATATGGCCACCCCCAAGCGAGATCCTCGAGACCTGCAATCACTGCGATCCATCCGGAAAGGTACTCCAGCGAGGGCTCCTACCGTAAGCCTTGCTAGCCCTAGAGTATTTATACCCCGCTGAACTGTTCAAGTCTCCTCACCATTGGTTTTACCACCTTGAGAATGTTCCTGGGAATCTTGTTCCACCGGCCTGAATAGCTTGCCATGTTCAACAGACTACTGTGTGCATAGAGAAAACAGTTTTTTCTTTTTTTTTCTTTTTTCCTCTTCTCCGTTTCACAGCCATATGTGGCTATTACAAGACATTACCATCTACTCTCCATCCAGGGCCTATGGCCCTAAGTTATGCTGCACAAGAGAAGGTCTATGTACTGTATCCATTGAGTCTCTCCTGTGCTGCCTCTGACGGTGACTTTGCTCCCCCTCCTCCCCCCCCCCTTTTTTTTTTTTTTTTACCTCTCCTCCACACATAGTTAGTAAGGTTGAATAAAGACACCAGTCCATCCAGTTCAACCTGAGTGAGTATCTACCCCTATCCCTGTACATTGCACACTCACATTGATCCCTACACTCAAGGAGCTCACAATCTAAGGTCCCCATTCATATACTAGGGCCAATTTTTGAACAGAAGCCAATTAACCTACCTGCATGTCTTTGGAGTCTGATCACACAGAGTCTGATAATAATGTTATTGGGTTTAATGTTTCTATTTTCTATAGAGTTGATTTATATCATGATGCTATCTCAAATGATCTAATTGAAATTGTAACATTTTTTCCCGGTGTGCTGCGGGGAATAGTCACTGCTCCCCCGCATGCTAGTGCGCCTTCTCTATGGCGGGTTTTCCAGTTGTAGAGACCGCGCACCCTAAGGTCGGGCGATTCGGATTTCCCTGTTTCACAACAGCCTTTCTCTGCTTCGCCTTACGCAGTTGTTTTTTTTTGTTTTTCTGTTCTTTCCCCACTTTTCTTGCTCTTTCTATTGTCCTCCCCCTTTGCCTCCACCCCCCCTTCTGGTCAGATCCCGGGTTCGGTTGTAATTCCTGCCCACGAACTGACATATGGCCCCCCTGAACATACTAACATTAAATGTTAAAGGTCTTAACTCCCCTAACAAGCGTGTTAAAGCATTTCGAACCTTTATATCTTTAAAAGCTGGTGTAGTGGCACTGCAGGAGACGCAGTTCTCCGTTCACAATACCCCCAAATTTTTTAATAGCAGTTATCCTTTAGTATATAAGGCCTCTGCAGCCACGAAACAGCGAGGTGTCCTCCTGGCTTTCCACCGCTCTCTACCATTTACTCTTGCCTCTAAAATTAAGGACCCGGAGGGCCAATATATAATTTTAGTAGGCTCCCTCCAAGAGTCGGACGTCACTTTCGTCTCTTACTATGCCCCTAATTCGAATCCAATTCCTTTCTTCTCTCACCTCTTTCAAGTAATTAAAACCCACTTGAAAGGCACTTTGATCATGTGCGGTGACTCGAATTTAGTCACTCGCCCATCCCTTGCTAAATCTCCCTACACCCCAGAACGCCGATCACTATCAGTTCAATTTCGATCCCAGCTCCAACAAGCTTCATTATTAGTTACTTGGAGAGAATGTAATCCCGTAAAGAAAAACTACTCCTTTTACTCCAACCCTCATAAGTCATTCTCGAGGATAGACCACATTTTCATCCCCGTAGCATCTTCCCCAATACTGATTCAATCTTGTATACACCCAATTACCTGGTCTGACCATTATGCAGTGATTACTACCATTTCCTCGCTCATACCTCATTCCAAAGACAGATCTTGGTATATGAACGATAAGCATTTGACTAATCAATCCTTTTGTCTTGACATTGAAGTAGCACTGCAGGATTACCTCTTACATAATACCACTCCGGACCACTCCCATTCTTTTATGGGAAGCCCATAAGCCTGTCATCCGGGGCAAATGTATTTCCACCGCTACCTTCCTTAAGAAGGATAGGTTGGAACGTCTTCAACGACTAGAAACAGATTACCAGTATCATTTCCTACAGTTCCAGACTATCCCGTCGGAAACGAATAAGTCAAATATGGACAAGACACGATTGGAGTTAGACTTACTCCTGTCAGAAGCGGCAGACAAAACCCTGCGCAGAGCCAGTCATACCATATATACGAAAGCTAATAAGCCTGACACCTTTCTGGCACTCTGCCTTAGACACCCTGAGCGAGCCCACAAACCAATTAGACTTAAAGTGGACAAAGGGGTTCATACCAGCAACCCAGTTAGAATAGTGACCGAATTTAGCAGACACCTTGCCAAATTATATGAACCTGCCGCTCCTTTTCCCCAGGAAATGGCCGAGACACTATTCCGCGACTTGCCGATCCCCTCGTTACCCACTACAATTCGCGCCACCATCGACACACAGATTTCGCCTCTTGAGGTACTGTAGGCTATCAAGTCGCTTAAACCTCACAAGAAACCTGGCCCAGATGGGTTTACAGCTCTATATTACAAAAGTTTTGCCGGCATCCTGGCCCCTCGTCTGGCGAACTCGTTCAACGCACTGTTAAAAGGGGGTACTTTTGGTGGTGATACACTCACGGCCTCCGTTTCCATGATACTGAAACCCAATACCGACCATACCATCTGGTCTAACTATAGGCCCATATCGCTCTTAAATGTCGATATAAAACTTTTAGCGAAGATCCTATCCATAAGCTTTGAGAGTATAGCCTCAGATAGGAAAAATTAGAAGAATGTACCATCATCCATAGATTCATTCAAGAATGGTTTTTTTTTTTAGGTTATGGGGATAATAGGATAGCTGTACATGCTAACCTTTCATACCAAACCAGAACCCAAAAATTGGTGTTGGACTATACCGGTATTTTATATATAAAGATAAGAGAGAGATTAGAAATAAAAATGTAATACAAGTTTAATGAATAACAAAAATAACAGAATACAAAGTATGACACTTAAAATGTTAATACACCCCAGATTCATGTGTACAATTACTCATAATAGAGTTCAATTCTGGTGGCGTAGATCAAAAGTTCCTCTACTAGTTTTGCGGATTGTCCGCTTCTTCAGGAGGAGGTCTATATCGTAAATAAATAATAAAGAATTCATAACATTTAACAATTAATATTAATTATACAGATAAAGTATTGTAATGTCAATAAAGATGACAAATGAAGTAAGGGGGATATAGGGAAATTTCACTCACCCAGAAATTCAAGGAAAAAAGAGGGGGGAGGTAAAAACAAAATGTGGAGAAATGGGTTCCCTCTATGTTCCCCCACCGGCGGACATGGGGGATAAGGTGCGTATGGTACTGGAGAGAGAGAGAGAAAAAAAAAATTGGTTTGAGAGACATTATACACAATGGGGGCATATATGCATGTAGAAGTAAGTAAATGCACATATACCCTTGCTAGGGCAATAATACTCCAGATAATATACCGATTTTTACCTGGTAAAGGTATACGAATTAGGTAAAGGTAGATGTCCAATAGCGTTATGGATTCAATATCTTGAGCCTATAAAGGTATACTGTTACTATTGAGGATGGATAATTGCTGCAAAAAGTAGAAAGAAAACCAAAGGTAGTATATTGTGGATATAGAAATTAGATCTAAAGATTATTTAGGGGTATGCTACCTGGCTGATGTAAACCCCCGGGTGACGGGATGTAATAAGTGTGTATGGCAAAAAAGCACACCCCCGTCCTAGTTGCTGTACATTCAATAGTCCGAAGCTGTGGCACTATTCCATATCTCAATAAGAGATGTGATACCGCTGCATCTGTATACAAGGGGAAACCAGAGATCGATCTATGTAGTAACAACAGAAGTATCTCATGCAGCCCTACTAGAATACTCAAGTAATATTAAGAAGAAGCATTACCTGATAGGCGTAGATATTGAGACAAAAGCACTGGTCCTGTACCACCACAAACCCAAACACAGCGGTCTGAACAGACCGCTGTTTTATGGGATCCCCAACAGGTGTTCCGTCAGGCGTGTCCGCCAGTGGGAACGTCGGCAGCGTCTGACGTCACATCGTCAGTGCCTCCACAACTGCGCAGGTGCGGCGCAGATGAGCGTCGCACCGGAAGTGCGCTGGGAAGGGCGAATAGACAGCGGAAATACCGGTGTCACCGTCCTAAGAACCTGCAAGCCCAAGGGGGGGAGAAGGCAACAACTCACCAACCAGGCCAGGAGGAGCACATGTCCGCCGGGGGGAAAACAAAAAAGCCGGGACTCCAAAAAACAAAACAAAGCAAAACTAAACAAAACAAAACAAAACAAAACAAAGCAACACAAAACAAAACAAAACAAAACAAAGCAACACAAAACAAAACAAAACAAAACAAAAAAAAAATATATATATATATATATTTCCCGTGAATCTGGGTGAAGGAAATCTCACACATATAACAAAAATATTATCATAGCAATTAATTTAAACATAAGTACTCAAAAAACACAGATAATACAATAAAACATTTAATGATCTAGGGCAATATAAATGCCACAATTTAGAGGAAAAAGGGGAGCAATTTCCCAAAAGGAGTATTAAGAGGGGGGGGGGGGGAGAAGAAGAAAGAAAAAGGGGGGAGGGAGAGAAGGGGTATATTTGATAGGATATTATTCAAGCTTTATTATCTAAAGAAAATATTTATATGAAATTGTCTTGTTTAGTCCCGGGGGGTGGGTAGCATTGAGACGTTCGATCCAGAGGGTTTCCCTCTGTAGGATCGTCCGGTCCCAGTCCCCACCCCTGGGGTTAGGGGGAATCACCTCTAATACAAAAAATTGGACGACAGAGGTGTCGAACCGGTGATGAAGGCCAATGTGTCTTCCAATGGTTGTAAGTTTGCCATTTCCTGAATCATAAAGGTGGTCCCCAATGCGTTGTCTAAACTCTCGAATTGTTTTACCAATGTAAAAGGCTTTACACTGGCAAACCATCATATATATTATACCCCTAGTGCTGCAATTGGAAAAAGTACGTGGGCGCAGTAGTTCACCATTAGGTAGCATAAAGTTATTTCCTTCCATAATCCATGGGCAGCGGGGGCACTCATTACATTTGTATGTACCTCGAGTGATATGACATATCGGGGATTGTGTAGTGTAATGGCTTTTAGTTAGATGGTCCCGCAGAGACCAGGCTCTGCGGAATACTAGTTCCGGGGTGGATCGAACAAGTTGGGATAGTATATGATGGTCAGTGAGAAGGTGCCAATTCTTACTTAAAATATCCCGAAGGGTTGAATGATGGGCAGAATAGGTTGTAATAAATCTGACAGACTCTTTTTCTGTAGTTTTAGGTCGTTTATGCAGTAACGTATTGCGGGAGCATGAGATTACTCTATTAAATGCTTTCCTCAAACAGGTCGAGGAGTATCCCCTCGATAAGCGGCGATTACGTAATGCATCGGCTTGTAGTTTGAAGTCTGTATCCAACGTACAGTTTCTGCGTATGCGCAGATACTGCGCAAAGGGAATGCTGAGTATCAGCGGTTCCGGGTGGGCACTGGTATCATAAAGGAGGGTGTTCCTTGCCGTAGGTTTCTGAAACAAGTCTGTGTAAAGGGCACCATCAGGATGTTTAATAATTAGTAGATCCAAAAAGCAGATTCTATCAGGATCCAAATTAAATGTAAACTTTAGGTTGAAATGGTTGTTGCCTAAAATCTGTATGAATTGTAATAACTTATCCCTTGTTCCCATCCAAACCAAAAATAGGTCATCCAAATATCAGTACCAAAGTAAGGTGTCTTCTAAGAAGGGGGCCAGTTGGTCACAAGAGTGAACATATCTCTCCCAACCACCCAGATATAAATTCGCATATGCAGGTGCACAGGAGGTGCCCATTGCGACACCTTGGGCCTGTAAATAGTATTGGTTATTAAACAAAAATACATTTTTAGTAAGGATAAATTCCAATAAGGACAAAATAAATTTATTGAATGGCCATGTGTTTAAATCTTGTTCCTCCAGGAAGGATCCAGCCGTTCGGACTCCCAACTCGTGGGGGATACTCTAGTACAAGGCCTCGATATCTATCGCCACGAGGAGGGCGTCCGGAGGGACCTGGATCCCATCCAGGTGTTGCAACAGGTCTGTGGTATCCTTGATATAGGACGGTAACCTTCGTACATGAGGCATTAAATATGCATCCACCAGTTTACTGGCATTATCAGTTAGAGAACCCATTCCTGAGACAATTGGTCTACCTGGGGGAAATTTTAAGTTTTTATGTGTTTTAGGGAGGGCATAGAAGGTGGGAACAATTGGGAACTTGGGAATTAGGAACTCTAAAGTATCCTTGTCAATGAGGCCTAAATTGTGGGCCTCAGTGCAAAGGGTACAGAGCTCCTGGTGAAATAGCATAGTGACAGACTGATCAATTGGTTGATACCAGATATTGTTGTTTAAAATAGCCATAAACATATCTGTATATTGCTCATGGGTCATCAAGACAATATTTCCACCTTTGTAAGATGGTTTCACTACTAGATCTGTATGTCTCTGTAAAGACTTAAGTGCCCGAGATTGCTGGTAATCTAGATTAGGATTAATTTTATGCCAATGTTGCTTTTTTAGATCTTTAATAGTGGTTTGAAGAAATGTCCAGATAGCCGGACAGGTTGTAAGATCGGGGAATCTACGGGAGCGCAGACAACATTTTTTAGGAATAGGCTCTAAAGGGTTAGCAATAATAGATGATATAAATAAGGGTTTTGTGAAAGGGAAGGGAGGGGGGTGGGGAAGAACCCTCGGTATCACCTTCATCGTAGAGGAGCATCAAATCCCGAAGTGCCCTAAATTCAGCCATAGTGAAATGTTTGGTACTCTCTGTGAGCTGACGTTCAAGATTAGAATTAGTGTGGTCCTTATTGAACATAAATTTGAAAGTGAGGTTCCGTGCAAACAAATATAAATCTTTAATGGTTTCAGTAATTTTTAGTCCATCTAATGGGCAAAAGCCCAATCCTAAGTGGAGTACAGATAATTCATCATCTGAAAAGGAATAAGGGGTGAGGTTTACAATGTTGTGGTCGGTGTGGGGTTGGGAATGTGTGGAGGAATTAATGTGGGTTTGAGGATGTATGAATCCAGATTCGCTTGTTGTTTCTTGAGATCTAAAAAAAATTTGATCTCCGTTTATCTTAGTGTATTTATTAGTTATGAGTGAAGAGTTTAGGACTTTAGGGATAGTGCCATGTAATGTAGACTGACTAGTGGTTCCCTCTACAGTTAGTGGAGTTTCACTGGGTGTTTGTGTAACTGGTACACCTGTATTTTTTAGTGTCTTGGATGGTTTTTTATCCTTCTTAGTATTAGCTGGTGGGGTCCCCCCAGCATAACGTAGTCTTTTTGGGGACAGATTAGTCTCAGGCCTTAAATTACTCTGCACTGAATATGCTGATGACAGTGAGGAGTCTGATTCCGTTTCCATAGCCGGGTTTGTGGATATATTATCCTGTATGGGCAGGAATTTCCTACCTCTACTTTTTCTTCCTAACCATTGGTAGGCATAGCCCTCACCAAATGCAGCTTCATCTTTACCGAACTTAATCTGCTTCTTAACGATAATGGTTTTATTTAGTACTTCCAAACAGGTTCTCAATCCTATCCATTTGGGTTCAAATAATAGGTTGTCTCTTAAATGTAAATAATCCTGATTGAGACATTCAATTTCTTGGTCCAATACAATCATATCGGAGTTATATTGTTCGATTAGGGTCCTCATCAAGTCTAAGCTGCAGTTGGTGAGGATGGTCTCCCAAGTTTTCTTAAATTCGCATGAAGGATTTTTAATAGTAGGGAAAATCTGGTTACGTAAACCCATAGGGCAGATACAATTCGTAACATACATTTTGAAATATTCAATGTGCCAGTGTAAATGGGACTTACGTTTCAGTAGACCATATTGCTTATAAAAGTATGTTTTTAAGTCATTGTCGATTTTATATTCATTCAAGCAGGTAATTTTTATATTTGACATGAAGCTCACCCATTCCATATTCAAGGATTCCATAATGAAGGGAGACAACTACCACAGCAATGGGGAGGAGGGAGGGAAAGGGAAAAAGGGAGAGAAAAGGAAGGGGGGGGGAGGGAGGGGGGAGAAAAGGGGAGAAAAAAACAACAGAAGGCCTAATACTATTACTCCTATTAACCTTTTTTGTTTTGCTTTGTTTTGTTTTGTTTTGTTTTGCTTTGTTTTGTTTTTTGGAGTCCCGGCTTTTTTGTTTTCCCCCCGGCGGACATGTGCTCCTCCTGGCCTGGTTGGTGAGTTGTTGCCTTCTCCCCCCTTGGGCTTGCAGGTTCTTAGGACGGTGACACCGGTATTTCCGCTGTCTATTTGCCCTTCCCAGCGCACTTCCAGTGCGACGCTCATCTGCGCCGCACCTGCGCAGTGCGGAGGCGCTGACGATGTGACGTCAGACGCTGCCGACGTTCCCGCCGGCGGACACGCCTGACGGAACACCTGTTGGGGATCCCATAAAACAGCGGTCTGTTCAGACCGCTGTGTTTGGGTTTGTGGTGGTACAGGACTAGTGCTTTTGTCTCAATATCTACGCCTATCAGGTAATGCTTCTTCTTAATATTACTCGAGTATTCTAGTATGGCTGCACGAGATACTTCTGTTGTTACTACATAGATCGATCTCTGGTTTCCCCTTGTATACAGATGCAGCGGTATCACATCTCTTATTGAGATATGGAATAGTGCCACAGCTTCAGACTATTGAATGTACAGCAACGTAGGACGGGGGTGTGCTTTTTTGCCATACACACCTATTACATCCACTATCCCAGATTTGGCTCTGGCGTTGGCGTACTAGCGGCCCCGTCACCCTGGGGGTTTACATCAGCCAGGTAGCATACCCCTAAATAATCTTTAGATCTAATTTCTATATCCACAATATACTACCTTTTGGTTTTCTTTCTATTTTTTGCAGCAATTATCCATCCTCAATAGTAACAGTATACCTTTATAGGCTCAAGATATTAAATCCATAACGCTATTGGACATCTACCTTTACCTTATTCGTATACTTTTACCAGGTAAAAATCGGTATATTATCTGGAGTATTATTGCCCTAGCAAGGGTATATGTGCATTTACTTACTTCTACATGCATATATGCCCCCATTGTGTATAATGTCTCTCAAACCAATTTTTTTTTCCTCTCTCTCTCCAGTACCATACGCACCTTATCCCCCATGTCTGCCGGTGGGGGAACATAGAGGGGACCCATTTCTCCACATTTTGTTTTTACCTCCCCCCTCTTTTTTCCTTGAATTTCTGGGTGAGTGAAATTTCCCTATATCCCCCTTACTTCAATTGTCATCTTTACTGACTTTACAATACTTTTTCTGTATAATTAATATTAATTGTTAATTGTTATGAATTCTTTATTATTTATTTACTATATAGACCTACTCCTGAAGAAGCGGACAATCCGTGAAACTAGTAGAGGAACTTTTCATCTACGCCACCAGAATTGAACTCTATTATGAGTAATTGTACACGTGAATCTGGGGTGTATTAACATTTTAAGCATCATACTTTGTATTCTGTTATTTTTGTTATTCATTAAACTTGTATTACATTTTTATTTCTAATCTCTCTCTTATCTTTATATATAAAGTACCGGTATAGTCCAACACCAATTTTTGGGTTCTGGTTTGGTATGAAAGGTTAGCATGCACAGCTATCCTATTATCCCCATAACCTAAAAAAAAAACAATTTTTGAAGATCCTATCTACACGTTTGAACCCATACATCGGAGGGTTGATCCATAGGGACCAAGTGGGTTTCATCCCTAAGCGCCAAGCGAGTGATAATGTATGTCGGGTCATCCTTTTACAGCACCTAGCCAGATCACGAGGCATACCCATGCACCTTCTATCCCTCGACATATGCAAAGCTTTTGATACTGTGTCCTGGCCCTACCTTACTTATATACTGCAAAGATGGGGATTTGGCCCGCACTTTCTCCGCTGGATAGACGCTCTATATACTCACCCTCAAGCTTTTGTTCGTTATTCCGGTTTTAACTCGAACAGGTTTCCAATCCAACGTGGTACTAGGCAGGGGTGTCCTCTGTCCCCTCTAATTTTTGCACTCGCCATTGAGCCATTAGCAGCCCTGATTAGATCAAAGCCGGATATCCAAGGACTAGAAATAGCTTCCACGACACATAAATTATGTCTCTTTGCGGATGACGCCCTCCTTTTTATCACTTCACCCCATACTACCTTGCCAAATCTTTTTAATGTTCTTGACGCGTTTGCTCAGGTCTCAGGACTTGAGGTAAATCAAGCTAAATCTAGAGCCCTCGATGTGTCCCTCCCTGTGGAGATTCTCCAACGTCTGCGCGAAAACTACCCCTTTCAATGGTCCACATCCCATATAACCTATTTAGGAATAAAACTGACTAGAAATCCAGCCCAATTATACCAAGCAAACTACTTACCCATGCTGCGTAATCTCTCATAACTTCTTAATGCCTGGCAGCCCCCGTGTGTCTCCTGGTTGGGACGTATTGCGGCTGCAAAAATGTCCCTATTACCCAAATTGCTGTATTTGTATAGAGTACTCCCAGTCACGGTCCCGCTATATTTCCATAGGGCTATCCAGAGCCAAACTCTTAAATATATTTGGGGTAACACGAGGCCTAGGATCTCTAAAACTGTTCTTTTCCGCCACAAACTTAGAGGGGGCTTGGGGATACCAAATTTAAAAAAATTATTATTACGCTGCCCAATTGTCGCAAATGGCCCTATATCACGCTACATCTGAAATCCCACTGTGGGTTAGTCTGGAAGCTGTAGAGGCCCATCCCATATCAGTTTCAAATTTACTTTGGCTCCCTCCTCAGACACGTAAACTACTCACCAATCCTGTTACCTGTCATTCCCTCAAAATTTGGCACACGGTAGGCATTCCTTTTAAATTGCAATCACCCCACCTGCCCTTGCTCTCGTTTTTGGGTCATCCGAACTTTTATCCAGCCTGCGTGGAGCCAAATGCCTTTTTGGCGTGGTCCTGCGCAGGCCTAACCCGTGTGTGTGACCGGTCTTCGGGTAACTCCTCCACTGCGTTCCCGGATCTGCAGGCCCGGGGCGCAATTACCCCCTAAAGAGTGTTTTCGCTATCTCCAGATAGTCCACTTTCTCCAGACAATGGTCGAACCCTGTCCCAACCTCAGCTCTTTGTCTCCATTTAAATCCATATGCTCCTCAGACCCGCACGCCCCAGGCCTCCACGATACTCTGTACAGTGGGCCACAGACCTGTCGTCAATCCCGATGCGGAGTCATGGACTGACATATGGGCCAATACAAAAAATTCCTCGCAGAACGTTGTTGCCTCTGAAGCCAACTATAAGGCCCTAATGCGATGGTACCTGGTTCCTTCTAGAATTACTAAATTTGTACCTAACTACTCACCAAATTGTTTTAGGGGCTGCAAGGATCGGGGCAACCATGTCCATATATGGTGGACATGCCCAGTAGTGAAGAGTTTTTGGACTACAATTTTCCAAATATTATCCTTATTGATGCAAAGCCCCATAGATCCTGACCCTGCAATGGCTTTACTGAACTGGTTACCCCATTAATTTACTAAAGCCCAAAATCGTCTCTTTCTCCAGGTGACGACCGCAGCCAAACAAACTATTGCGAAAGCCTGGAGGACACCCACCCTGAATATCTCCGAAGCAAAGCATAGAGTCACGCAGGCTATGATCCATAGTAAGATAGAGGCAGTAATCCTGGACAAAATCCCCCAATTTAATAAAATATGGCAACCTTGGGTAGACAACTTCCTACCAAAAGATTTCGACACTCGCCTCAGGCCTCCCTAGCCCAGAACGGCGGCCGTCTGGGCACGATAGATACTGCCGGGGTTCGCGTGGGCTATCCGGTCATTCCCTTTCTCTTACCCTACCCCTTTCTCATGTACCTCCTCTCTCCTCTATAAGGCTGGGTTCACACTGGAGCGGCTACGAGAACCGGATGTGATTCGCACCGCACTGCAGTGCAAATCACATCCGATCTCTGTGCGATGCGAGTTCAGCCATACAGATAGTATGGCTAAATTCGCATCGCACCCGCTCCAAACTCGCACAGGACCCTTTTTATGGTCCGCAGCAGAATCGGATCGCATGGGTGTTCACACCATGCGATCCGATTCCTGTCCGAGTTTGCAGATCGCACTGCGATATGCGAACTGATCTGGGGGTGTCATTAAGGTTTCACTGACACTCCCAGCAGTCCGCATAGGGCAGTGTGAACTGCCGGCGGGAGGCATGCGATGCGGGAACCCGCCGCGCATTCGCGGCGTTCCCGCATCGCTTCAATGTGAACCCAGCCTAAGTCTCTACATCTCTTCTCTAACTATTCCTTCTTCTCTTTCTCTTTTTCTGTATGTAAAATTTGACACGCGGAACTTGACCATCTTCAGTTACCTCTTGTGATAGCTTACATTTCGAAGATGTTGTTTACATGTCTCTCCACTTTTTGAGATCATAAGTTTGTTGGGTACTTCATAATGGATATGCACCATGTATATATGGTTTTCGGATCTGTTTTGGATCTTTCTGACGTAACTATTTCCGCAAACTTAAAGTGCAGTATATCTGGTTACTCTTTAATATTGCTACTATTGTAAAATGTTCTGCTCTTTCTGCTGTGTATTATTTGATCTCTTAATAAAACTATTTGAAAGTAAAAAAAAAGCCTACCGCACCTGGTATTCCCAGGCGGTCTCCCATCCAGGTACTAACCAGGCCTGACCCTGCTTAGCATCTGAGATCAGGTGCATTCAGGGTGATGTAGCCATGGGCCATCTGGCTGGCCACTCTAAACCCTCTTGACAAACGCCAAGATGGTCACCTCGGCAAACAAGCAGAAAAATAAAATAGGTCGTTAACGCCAACAACATATTAAAAAAAAAAAGCCGGGAGGGCGTGGCTTGCCTAGAGAGAGGATGGCTGTTTAAGCTTTTTGCTCCGTCTTACCTCAGCCTAAAAAAGATTGATCACCGAGGATTTTACCTGAAAAACACTGTCACATCATGGGGACCTCCTCACGCGGACCCTCTGCATCTAGATCCCGCTCACCAAGGGACCTGGGATCCCGTAATACCCAGACAATACCAGATCTTTTCAGGAACCAGGGGGCCGATATGGCGGCCCGTTCTCCCACCACTAACCACATCGGGATTACCCTCACGCCGACTGATCCACAGCACACCATGGCAGACAGTCCATCTCCCCATCACCAACAACTAAATATCCACAACCTGAGGACTGTCGTGGCCGATATATAAAGAGTACTCTAACCACGGCCATCTCGGACCTCCGCCACGGGATACAAGCAATCACAGGGAGAGTAAACTCCATGGAGCTAATGGCGGCGCAACAACAGCATGAATTGCAGATGGCTCAAGGCAAAGTCGACACACACACCTGGCAGCTCAGAGACCTCCAGTGCCATGTCGAAGAGGTCTAAGGGCAAAGATTCTGATCCCCCACGGGATGTCATCTGTTATGTTAATGACTATACCCTCAAAGAAGAGGTTCTTAAAAAAACTAGGAGCGATTCGAACCTGACATTTGAAGGCCATTCGATCCAGATATATCAGGATCTTTCGGCGATCACGCGGCCATTACTTGACGTGCTGAGGCAGAGAGACATCCGCTATAGCTGGAAGTTTCTGTTCGCTCTGCAAACCTCTTACCAGGGCCGCACTGCCATCTTAAAAGTGCCAGAAGATCTAGAAACCTTTTGCAAAATGCTGGACCTGCCACTGGTTGAAGTACCTAATTGGTATACTAATTTTCGTGTCCACATTTCACCCAACACTCGCAGCACTGAAGATCTCATGGAAACTCAACTGTCCAGATCTCGCAGACATAGGTCGCCATCCACCTTCAGACCACTTGGGGGACACCGACCCCGCCACCCACCGACGAGCCCGACTTCAGTCCCGCTACCTCACCGCAGGGACCGCTAGACCTGTCGCCTCACGAGAGCTCCGGGACACCCATGCGACGGTGGATTAGCCTACATGCTCCATACCCTGCCTAGTGCCGCTCTCCTTTCCTCTGCCGTGCATATGGACCATTCCCTTACTCACCTGCCTTGAAAGACTACAGACACTTACACTAGCTTCACTATCCCTGACTCCGGTTACCACCATGATTTCTACCTGGAGCAGTCCTGGGCCTCTAACCCACCAGACGAGAGAGCATTCAACGCATGCACTCAACTAGACACCAGACCTGCTCGGATCCAATATAGTTGTCGCCTTTTACTTTCTAACTGAACACTACCACGGCCGAATGAGCGCCCAGAAGGACCCGAGACACCTATCGGTAAAGTATACATCGAACGGAGCACTTGGTATATTTTAGTGACTGATCCGATCTTGTGCCCTGCTGCAACATTTATATTGACGCTTACCTCTATGCCTTATATGAACTATTCTTCATATTGCAGACCTCATATCATCATAGAGGAGCTAGTAATTCTATATACTTTACTAAACATCATACTACCCTGAAAGCAGGGGCCCGTTCACTACCTTACAATATTGCAGGCATTGGGTGGTCAATTTATCAAGTGATACCCCCCTTACTAGCCTTATCCCTGATCCAGGATATACAGGAGCCATGATTTATATGATTTTTAGGCCCACCCAAACCTACCCCTAGTACCCACCTATTACAAACCTATAACATCTATCAGGTGTAGGGCAGGGGTAGACAAGCCGTCCCTAGTTGTTAAGATTATGTAGCTCTCACTTCCCCTAGTCAAAAAGCCGACCACTATATATATTGGGTCACCCATCTAAGCCCCGTTTAGGGTTAATTCATTTCATTACTTGTTTGCCCATCGATATATGGATGCTGCACATTATAGAATACAGACGCCCAACTTACCTCGGGGAACGACAATATGATATAATAACGATATTGTAATATAGTGGTTAATCTCAAACACTAACCAGACATGATCAGAGTACTATGTTTCTCCATCATGCTAAAGTTAATCCCCGCTAGACCATACTAGAAGTAGGACACCACTCGAATGGGCTCCATAGGCACTGCAGAGGATCCCCTTGTCCCTAAGGTTCACAAGTTACATTTACTGAAACTAGATATTACTGTTATCTTGGGACTGCTTACCTATGGCTTTCTTGCGGAACCAGGCTCGTCCACCTGACAGGCTTCTATATACATGTGCCCAGAGATCAAGCTCGTCTACGAGATAATAACTCCCAGCTGAATTCTGGACAGCTGTTTTTTCTTTTCTTTTCTTTTTTCTTTTTTGGTTATAGTTATGGTTCTAAAAGTTACTATGATGCATCTGTTATTTGTTTTTTGATTCACATGTTTCAACCGACTGACTTAGACCCCTTTCACACCAGGGCGTTTTGCAGGCGCTATAGCATTAGAAATAGCGCCTGCAATCCGCCCTAAAGAAGCTGCACCATTGTATGTAGTGTGAAAGCCCAAGGGCTTTCACACTACAGCGGTGCACTGGCAGGACGTCAGAAAAAGATCCTGCCAGCAGCTTCTTTGGAGCGGTGAAGGAGCGGTGTGTTTACTGCTCCTCCACTGCTGCTCCCCTTTGAAATCAATGGGGCAGCGCTGTAATACCGCCGGCAAAACGCCGCTATTGCAGCGTAATGCCGGCGATTTTAACCCTTTTGCGCCCGCTAGTGGGGGGTAAAAGCACCCCGCTAGCGGCTGAAATGCGCTGCAAATCCGCCTCAAATCCAGCGGTAAAACGCCGCTAAAAATAGCGGCGTTTTACCGCCGACGCAATGGGCGGTGTGGTGTGAAAGGGGTCTTAAGGTGACATTGGCCCTTTCTCGGTACGCACAAACGAACATCCCTCCACATCATTCACTCTAACATGCAGACACACAAATTATTTAAGGAAAAGGTCATCAGTTTCCACACGCTCTGGGATAAACATCCCACTCCCTCACAAGCCTAAGAACATGATTACATAGTATACCACTGACTTTCATCGGTATAACCCACGCGGTATCTCCCTCCCTCCTATCAAGGGGTGAGAGACACCACCGATACACGAGACACTCCCCTTAACCCACCTCATTCCCCCATCCCCATACCTGCGACTTTTTACTAGAACCCCCTCCAATAGGCTCTTGAGAGCCTTTTAGGGTTACCTCCAAAACCACAATTCTACTCCTGAGTCAGACTCCCCTATTCGACACCTATCCTACCTAAGTAAATCTAGCTACTTGTATCAGCCATGCCACTCAAGCGTAATAGTGCCACCAAGCTGGCCACCAGTCTAACTGCAAAAATTATATCACTGAATGTCAAAGGCTTGAATACCCCGGAAAAATGCTCCAAAACCCTCCATGAGATGCAGAAACACAAAGCCGATATCGTATTCCTTCAAGAAACTCACTTCCGCTCTAATGCCATTCCTAAACTGTTTAGTCGCCATTTCCCTATAGTATACCATGCTACGAACCCATTAGCCAAAACAAAGGGTGTGGCCATTCTGATACACAAAAATTGTCCATTCCAGTACACCGACATGCAATCCGATAAAGAAGGCAGGTTCCTCTTTCTAAAAGGCTCCTACTTGGGCCGAACCATTACCCTTGCAAACATATACGCCCCAAACACTAGACAGGTGCCTTTTTTTATTCACACGCTCAACCAACTGTCCACCTTCCAGAAAGGTACGATAATTTTCGGGGGAGATTTTAATGTCCCCTTAAATCCCTCCCAAGATCCATCAAACGGCTCTTCATCCCTTCCGTACAAAGCCTTGTGAAAAATCAAGACTAGTTTGCAATCACTACTACTACACGACACCTGGAGACTCCTTAACCCAGACGGCCGCGATTATACTTTCCACTCAGCCCCACATAAGCGATATTCCCCAATCGATTACCTCCTCCTCTCTCAGAAAGACTTACCCATGCTTGAGGCTACGACTATAGACCCAATGGTCATATCTGACCACCACCCTATTTCCATCACCCTTTCCTTCCCAGACACGAAACCGACTCCCCCAATATGGAGACTGGACCCATCCCTCCTAACGGACTTCGTTATAGCAGAAGAGGTTGAAACTACTCTCAAATACTTCTTCTTAGAAAACACCAATGCAGATACGTCCCCCCTCAACAACTGGGAAGCCCATAAGTGCGTCATTCGGGGAGTGTTTATTGCCGCTGCTGCTAAAAGAAACAAAGAACGGAAGAAAAATTATAACACACTCTTAGAACGTATTAGACATTTAGAAAATGCCCACAAGCGCACACAAGCTAAAAACACCCTGCTGATAGCCAGAAAAGAGCTTTTAGCTCTCTTGAATAAACAGATTCAGAGAAAATACATTCTAAGCAAAAAAACTTTCTACGAGTATGGGAATAAGTCTGGTAAAATTCTAGCACGGGCACTACAGCTGAGGAAAGCAAATACCACCATTCACAATGTCTCAACAGCCGGCGGCCGTAAACTACATCGCACCCCAGATTTTGCCGCCCAATTCGTTCAATATTACACTAAATTGTATAACCTATCCTCTACAAACCCCATTGACGATGACACCTCCAGACGTGACCTTATTAAACAATTTCTGCAACAATATAGCCCACATCCGATATCAGACAGACAGGCGCAGGAACTTGACTCACCCCTAGATAAGGGAGAAATAGATATAGCCTTGAGCCAACTAAAACCAGGCAAAAGCCCAGGACCCGACGGACTCTCCGTAGGTTATTATAGAAGGTTTGCCGACATATTAACCCCACACTTTATATATGCATTTAACACCCTAGACAAACCCGCGACTCCACCAAGAGACCTGTTAAACGCTCATATCACTGTAATACCGAAACCTGGAAAAGATGCCTCCAATGTGATTAATTACCGACCCATTTTTCTACTGAACGTAGACCTTAAATGGTATGCCAATACACTTGCTAATCGAATATTCCCCCTGCTCCCTCAACTCATTGACCTAGATCAAGTGACAATACCCTCAAAGCATTAAACATACAACATTGGCTAGTCTCCACTTAAACTCTGGGATTCCTTCTCTAACTTGACGCGGAGAAGGCGTTCGATAGAGTGGCCTGGGACTATTTAGCAGAAACCCTTTGAGCGATTGGACTACCACTGCGCATGCTAAATTTTATATTGGCTTTGTATTCTAGTCCCACTGCAAACATACGAGTAAACGGCCACCTATCGAACGCCTTCCCCATCTCGAACGGAACCCGTCAAGGCTTCCCCCTCTCACCCTTGATCTTCATCCTAACGCTAGAATCTCTCCTCCGTCGCCTACGAGAGAACCCTGACATAAAAGGCATCACTATTAAACACCAAACATTTAAATTAGCTGCATTTGCAGATGATATTCTCCTTTTTCTTAAAGAACCCTTCACAACGATACCCAACTTACTGAAAGATTTTGAGACATTTAAAAATATATCAAACCTGCAAATCAATTTTGCTAAATCTCACGCACTGAATGTCACCATGCCCCCAAATATACAATGCCATTGTCAAACAAACTTCCCATTTCATTGGAATACCCGTTCATTAACCTACCTGGGAATCCAATTGCCAGCTGCACTATCCGACTTATATGCACTAAACTACACCGCATTATTAAAAGGCATCGCTAATGACTTAACCAAATGGTCCCCAGAAAAATTCTCCTGGTTTGGGAGGTTGGCAATACTGAAAATGAACGTCCTACCCAGAGTTCTATACACCCTTCAGACTATCCTGATTAAACTTCCCCGGACATTGTTCGCACTATATCGAAAGATGTGTACACAATTCCTGTGGGCCAATCGACACCTTGGACTAGGCTTTCATAGACTGACTGCCCCTAAATTGAAAGGGGGTATTGGCCTCCCGGACATACAGAAATATTACCACGCTTGCCACTTATCACGAATAATCGACTGGAATATTCATTCCAAACAAAAAGCATGGGTTCTTCTTGAACACTCCTTCTCCCCAATTCCCCTAGCGGCTAGACCCTGGATAAATAGGAAACACATACCAAGAGAATACCGCACTCATCCTTTGATCTCCCCGACTTTGCAATCCTTTCAACAAGCTTATGATAAACATAAAATATCATCTATTAACAGTCCCATGACCTCACTACGCATGAATCCAGAATTTGAACCTGGCAACCATTCAAACTTTCTTGTAGATAGATGGCCACACCCAACAGTTAGAGCGGAACATTTCTATATCAATAATCACCTCCTTTCCCAAGATGAAATTGCTACAAAAATGGCAAAAGACTCCTGTCTCTTCTGGACGTACCTACAACTCAGACACTTTTTCCACGTGCCTAATCTCAAGGCACAATGGTCTAGACCCTTAACCAATTTTGAATCTTTATGTAATAGCTCGGATCCCCAGCGTAATTTGATATCGATGACATATTCCTCGCTTTTTTCAGACCTTGCAAATGAAAAACACCAGACAAGCATACAATTGGAAAAAAACCTTCATTTGACCCTCACTGGAAGTGAATGGGAAAATATATTCAGGTTCGTCCACAAGGGATCGGTAAACGTACAAACACAAGAAAATGCATTTAAGTTGGCAACTAGATGCTGTAAAACACCCCTAAAGCTGCATCAAATCAGTCTGACAAAACCTACAAACTGTTGGCGCTGTACAGTCACCCAAGGAACTTTTCTACACCTCTGGTGGTCTTGTCCGAAAATTCAGCCATCCTGGACCAAAATATATGATATCATTCAAACAGTAACTACGCTTGACTTAGACCTTTCACCCGCCCAATTCCTATTGCACCAGTCTAATTCACCAATAGATTATACTTTCAATCCCTTGCCATGCACATGGTCAATGCAGCCAGATTATGCATCCCTCTTAAATGGAAATTCCCGGTTATCCCCACTGTGCAAGAATGTCTTCAACGCATTGTTCATATAATGACCATGGAAAATTCACTAACACTTGGTCATGCTGGATCCAATTTATGTCTACTGACACGTTTAAATATTTTATGGGCACCTGATTCCCACGAAGTTGTCCCCCATCATTCTGTTACCCCAAGGGGTCGGTCTACTCAGTTATAAGCATCCCTACCTCCATATACCCCTCCCTTCTTCCCTGCCTCCGCCTTCCTTCTCAAGACCACAAGCCCCCTCCCCATACTCATATCTGATGCCTCCCTAATGCTGGGACTCTCCTGAGTTCCTCGTGTAAATACCCAATATCACTTTTTGGGGGGCCCCCCATCACACCTGACAGCTGGAAAAAGTTGCACATGTTTATACACTTCTCTGGTATATCACCATGCTAAACTGTACTGATCTTTGTACCTTTTTTCTATATCTAGTTGTGCACATTGTATAATTACCATTGAATGCCTCCATACAATTGTACATGTTTTCAAATATTCTCTCTTGCTGTTAACTTTGATTTTGTACCCTGTTTATGTACATTTTCAATAAAGAATTTCATTAAAAAAATAAAATAAAATTATGGCCGTAGGCAAATTTTCTGGCCACTCTAAATCCTCTTGACAAACGCCAAGATGGTCACCTCGGTAAACAAGCAGAAAAATAAAACGGGTTGTTGACGCCAACAACATATTACAAAGAAGCCTACGGCACCTGGTATTCCCAAGTGGTGTCCCATCAAGGTACTAACCAGACCCGACTCTGCTTAGCATCCGAGATCAGACGAGATCAGGCACATTTAGGGTGATGTGGCCGTAGGCAATCTTGTTAGCCACTCTCAACCCTCTTGACAAATGCCAAGATGTTCACCTCGGCAAACAAGCAAATAAAAAACTGGTCATCAACGCCACCAACATATAAAAAAAAAAAGCCTCTGGCACCTGGTATTCCCAGGCGGTCTCCCATCCAGGTACTAACCAGGCTTGACACTGCTTAGCATTCAAGATCAGACAAGGGTGCATTCAGGGTGATGTCATCAATGCAGCCTGGCCAAGGCAAGTGACCGAAGGCACAGAACCCAGAAGGAAGACCGGGTGAAGATGGAAGTACCCGGGCCCCGCCGGATTGATCACAGCACAGCACTGGAGGGCTCAGTCTGACAATTTAAGTGTACCCTAATGTGCTAATATGCTGGACATACTTGCACATTATGGCATAACCTACCCCAGGGCCTCTAAAAAGTAGTAATGTTAGAAAAGTTTACTACTGCTTTAATATTACAAGCCTCTCATGTGGCCCTTGGGCAGTGCCTAAGTGAATAGTTGTCAACATTTCAAAAATATTTTCAGGAATGCTTTTTTTTACAAGTGCTATGTTTAGAGTAGCTGACATCCCCTATGTTCCTCTATACATCACAATAGTAATTACAAAATTAAATAAGTACTAATAATGGAGTAGAACAAATATGAGGACTGTGAGATTTCCTTTAGATGAACTGACAAAAGTGGCCCCATTCTAGAGCTGGTAACATTGAGGATATTCAGTATAATTTTAAAGAACAGTTTTTGTGGGTAAGAGGCATAGGGGAGGAGTATGGATGGTATATGTTAGGTGCTTCGTCTTCTTAATAATACCCCTGGTAGCCTAGGCTAGGATGGAGGAGCGGAGGTCCCGATCACCGGTGGACAGACATCACACATACACGATTGTACGTGAATAATGACTGTGCATATTGGAGCACACACAGTAGTTTTATTTAGTTTGAGCTAAAGCACAGCCCTGTGGTTTAGCCAATCAGGGACTGCCACATAAAATATGCAAGATAGTATATTTTACTACGTCATCATGGTTTTTTGTACAAGCAATATTTCTGCCTAGTAACAAAAAGCTAAATATATACATTTTTATACAGTTTAAAATGTTTCTTAGGTGTGGTGCAAGACAGGCCTGTGGTCTAACGCCATGAAGTTACTTCTGCTCTTAAAAAGGGAAGTAGCTTAACCGCATCCATCTGTTCTGAACAGATATCTAACTTTGTGATAATTCTAAATGCCTTGTACAAGAAAAAAACACATATGACCTTAAGCAATAGGTTTCTATGTCAAGCTAACAGTAATTTTTCCATTACCCAAAATGGATGTCTTCTAACAAGATGGTTCCCTCATTACCTTATAATCCTCCCTTTGATCATTCTGTGATTTACATAATGATCATTCCTTTTCTAATTTAATAGCACAGGCTTCATACTCCGAACCCTTGTGCTCTTGGTTTTTATACCATACCGTTGGATCCTTAACAATGGAAGTGAGTTTCAGATCCTTCGGAGCGGCCGTGTTTCCCTTTTTACATAAACATTTGATTATCTTATAACAGGCATATAAAAATAGAATGAAGAGAATCACAGTGACAATTGTCATGGCAGCATTTCGGAGCCAAGATATTAATCCCCCAAAACTAAAACTGCTCGAGAAGGGATCCCAGTTTTTTCCTATGTTCCTTGCCTCTTTCTGTAGTTTATTTACCTCTTCCCTGTGTTGGGCAATAACGTCATAGTAGTCTGGGACTTCGATGCTGGTATTATGAATCCAGGTACAGCACTCATAATCCTCAGTAGTCTCACAGAGGCCAGTAAGGGCTGCACTCATACTTTCTATAGCCAACTCATGTAGTTCTAGTTGCTTCCTAATTGCCCTAGTTTCTAGATTTAGTTTGGTTATGTCATCAGAATTTTCCTCCAGAATCTCATCAATTATGCCAGTGTAATTATTTAATCTTTTCATTAGGTCAATTCCCCACCCTGTCCAGGAAGGGAACCATGCCCAGGCCATATCTTTTTCTAAAAACAATTCTCGTTTATTACGGTGTCTAAGGGGATATCTAGGATGCATGCTAGCTTCAAGGAGGTGACTTCCCTTGTTATCCCCTAATACCCCCATGATAGGAACCAGGGCTGCAAGGTAACACCACCCCTGGGGTTTGGTTGGGATCCAGGGGTGACAGAGTTTGCCGCAGCATATATATATGGTATTTCCTAGAGCTAGGGGTCGTTTATGGAACACGTTCCTAAGAGTATCAGAAAGGCCAGAGAGCACCAGAATTGACATTAATTGGTGTATTGTAGTCTTGGTACTGGAGCTAAGAAAGTCTAAAAAGGTGGCATTTAGGGTGGGATCTGAAGTATGGAAGAAAGAAGGACTGTTAAATGATGTCATTGAAATGTTAAGTTTTGCTTGTTTGCAAACCTCGGCTCCATCTGTGGTGTTTCCCAGTCAGAAACACCAGTCTGGGAAGTGGCTTCTACCTATAATTTGGAAAGTGAGGGTTTTATTTGGAAGGGTCCTAGTAACATTCGTTAGGACGATAGGGGGTGTTCCATTAAGGAGGGGGGTAAAATTCAAGGGGACTGCCATGAGAGGGATTCTAGCTGTACTGGGATGTAGCTTGCTGCAAATCCAGCATTTCTCAAAACCGGATTTTTGAGCATAGCTATATTTGAATTTTAGTAGTAACATCTTGCCAGTCAGTCCCTTAGGTGACTCATTAACGGGTACAATACTTCTACTATGTCTTTGGCCGGGGGTATTATTCATCTTAGGTGGTCCACATATCCCTTTTAATAGACCTAAGTCTTCTGGATAATATATACAGTTGGCTATAAACCATGTGGGCAGGAATACAAGTAGTACCAGACTACCCCAAAGGCATACAGCCTTCCCTGACACTGAAGGTAAAAACATTTCTACAAGTTCTTATGCTTGTCCTTCTTCTTCGCTATCATGTAGGGTTTCAAGGGTTAATTGTCTAATGCCTTCCTGAATCTCTTGCAGTTCCGGTAGCTGTTCGGGTGGGTCGGGTTCTCCTTCAATAGGTGGGGGGTCGGGGGTTGTGGGAAGCGGTGGGCACTTTTTCAGCCTGCTGGCGTGGATCCAGGTGTTTCCTTGGTCAGTCAGGACCGCAGTTCTGGACACCTTTTCAACCTTCCAAGGTCCAGAGTAGATTGGTCCGATCCTCTTTTTGTGGGCCAGTTGCTTGACTAGCACTTGATCTCCTGGGATGAAGGGGTGTGTTGGCTCTGTGGAGAGAGGAGAGAAGGTGACAGAAACTTGTTCGTTCATTTCATGAAGCATACTTACCAGGTTTTTCACGTACATTTCCTGTTGGGAATAAATGTCAATATCAGTGTCTTGGTCTAATGGGGGTAATTCTATGTTTGCGGGGACTCCCATCAAAATTTCAAAAGGTGAAAGTTTCGTTCTGGCATGGGGTGCCGTTCTAATCTGGAATAGCACAGAAGGGAGGTGATCAAGCCATCCCTTCATTGTGCCCCCTGTGGCCTTTTTCAATTTATCCTTTATATTTCTATTCATTCTTTCCACTACCCCTGCGCTTTGAGGGTGATAGGGGATGTGTAGTTTCCATTGCAGCCCTAACAATTTAGCCACAGCCTGGGTAACTGAGGAGCTGAATGCAGGTCCCCTATCTGACCAAATAGATGTTGGTATGCCAAACCTACAAATCCAGTTATTCAGCAAGCATTTTGCTGCTATATTGGCTGTCTCACCTGCACAGGGAGTGGCTTCAACCCAGCCTGAAAATTTATCTATGACAACGCACAGGTATCTTAGGTTCCCCTTTTGTTTTGGCATGTGTGTGAAGTCTACTTGTAAATCTGTAAGGGGACCTATTGGTGGGGGTAGATGACCATGTAGGCCATGCCGTTTGCCCTGCACATTGTTTTGAGCACAGGTAAGGCAACTTGTGGTCAGGAGTTTGACTTGTTTGTTCAAGGCGTTTGTGCAGAAAGATTTGGTGTACATAGTGGCTAAAGGGACAGCACCTATGTGTCCTGGACCATGAAGGTAGGAGAGAATTAGAATACTGCTTGCCTCAGGTATTCCCAATATCTTCCCCTCTTTTGACCACAGACCCTCTGGGTCTTTGGTCAAGCCAGCCTTCACCCAATACAAGACATCTTCCTCAGTGGCTAATGATTGCATTTGTGCCACTACAGATTTAAAGTTAGGACAGGTGAAATGATCCTTAAAGTACATAGACGTGGGGGTGGGCTCCTGGGTGGAGGACTGGGCTGCCTTTTTCGCTTCTCGGTCAGCTAAAGCATTTCCCTTGGAAAGTTTGCTATTATCTGAAGAATGTGCTTTTACTTTAATTATTGCCACCTCTTTTGGGAGCAAAATAGCCCGAAGAAGTGCCTCAATCTGGGTAGCATTGGAAATAGGTTTATTATCCGCTGTTTTAAAACCTCTTTTAGCCCATATTACTCCGAAGTCATGCACCACCCCAAATGCATATCTACTGTCTGTGTAAATGTTCACCTTCTTATCTGTAAATAAAATGCAGGCCCTGGTGAGGGCTTCTAGTTCAGCCACCTGAGCCGAAGAGGGGGGCAGTGGTTTGGCTTCTAATACCTTGTTTGGCAACTGGACTATTGCATATCCTGTTTGGAAGGTGGAATCAGAGGGACGGGAGCAACTACCGTCCACAAAAACATCGTCTGCATTGGTAATCAGTACGTCGGTGAGGTCTGGTCTTGGTGATGTGATAGACTCCACTCGTGTTATACAGTCATGAAACTGGTCTGGGTCTTGTGGTAGGCGTAACATGGAGTGCAAGAGACGGACGGCAGGGTTGTTGGCGGGAACATATTTGAGAGACAGATTGTCTGTGTTCATGAGGGAAATCTCATATCCACTGAGTCTTTGTGAGGTCATGTGTTGGGTGTTCATGTTCTGTATGAGGTGGGTGACAGAATGTGTGGTGTAAAGCGTCATCGGGTGTCCCAAGACCATTTTGTTGGCATCTTGTACGGCCATAGCACAGGCGGCTAAATTCTGAAGGCATGATGGCATGCCTTGAACCTGAAGGGGGAGTTTTTTAGATAGGTAGGAGACAGGGCGGTAGCCTGTTCCATGCTGTTGTGTCAAGACCGCGGCAAAAGAGGTCCCCGAGACTACACAGTATAGTTGAAAAGCTTTACCATAGTCTACCAACCCCAGGGCGGGTGCACATGACAAACTGTTCAATAGGGCCTGGAAGGCCTTAAGCCGTTCCTCTGTCCAATCAA
This sequence comes from Lithobates pipiens, assembly GCF_037356315.1. NCBI lineage: Eukaryota > Metazoa > Chordata > Amphibia > Anura > Ranidae > Lithobates > Lithobates pipiens. Next base: position 984,478 of record NW_027507726.1, on the reverse strand, counting down.
CCTGCCTAGGGGCTGTTGAGGCGGTGGCCTCTCTTAGTATGCCATCATAATGAGAACAGTCGGGATCCACTGGCGGCAATACACCACAGCGCCCAAGAATGAGAGCAGGGCTGCCTTGTCTTTTGGGGGGCTCAGAGCTTGTAGGGCTGCGGCGCGTTTGGGGGAGACCATCCTTGTTCCCCCTTTCAGTATGCACCCCAAGTATTCCACTTGTGGCATACACCACTGTATCTTCTTTCTGGATGCTAAATGCCCGATGTGGGCTAGATGGTTCAACAGAGATGTGGAATCGACCGCACAATCTTCAGCAGTGCGACTGCACAAGAGCAAGTCGTCCACATACTGTATTAGCACCGACCCTCGCTCAGGCGTCCAAGATTTGACAGTCTCATTGAGTACCATAGAGAAGGCAGCAGGACTATCAACATACCCCTGAGGTAGGCGTGCCCAGGTTAACTGACCCGTCAACTGACCCTCCGTCCAGGGGAAGGCAAACATAGGCTGGGCCTCTTCCGCAATGGGAATGCTAAAGAAGGCATTTGCTAAATCAATCACTGTGTAGCATAGAGAATGTGCCGGTATACATGAGAAGATAAAAGTGATGTCTGAGACTAGGGGTGGGAGGGGAATCACTTGTTTGTTTACTGCTCTGAGGTCTTGGACGAGTCTCCACTCGCCACTGGCCTTCTTTACAGGGTAAATGGGTGTGTTCCAGGGACTGATGATTGGTTTCAGGATACCTTTTGATATGTAATCATTAATTTGAGGGGAGATGCCTTTGACTTTCTCTGGGGGTAGGGGATACTGTTTTTGATATTGTATCCCTGCATCTGATCGCATTTGGGGTGCATATGGTGTGCAATTAATAAAGCCCACACTACCTTTGTTTTCTGCCCAAATTGTGTGATGGTCAAGGGAGGAAGGTATCATCAGAAAGAAACTCCTGTGTGCATGTCTTTTTGGGCTGTGTAAGTCACAAAGAGGGGAACTTGCAGTGAGGGAGCCGTCTTTGTCAAACTTAATGGTAATGTTCAACTGGGATAGTAAATCTCTGCCCATTAGGGACACTGGACAGGAAGTCAGGACAGCGAAACTCTGCATACATAGCTCTAGTCCATCCGGGGTAGAGACTGGTAAAGGCGGGGTGACGGAATGAGTGACCGATGTCCCATTTATTCCAATAGAGTGTCCCTCAGTACACAGTGGTGTGTCATACCTCTCATCATTTAATGAGCTAAAAGTGGCACCTCAATCAAGCAGGAAACACACTATGTGGTTGTCTACGCGTAATATAACTTGTGGTAGACTCTTCCATGATAGGTTGTGGCACACCAGACTGAGGGAAGGAACATACTCTAGGCATCCCTATTGGGGGTGTGTTTGTCGGGTAGACGGCCACTGCATAGGGATTCGAGGGGGAGGTCTGTTAGAGGTTGGGGTGTAGGGTGGCTGTGCAAGCGCATGGTTTTGAGATGGTGTTTGGGGAGGTGGCGGATATTGGGGGTACCTTGTAGTGTGAGGGGGGGGGCGATTAGCAGCATTGTACCCCCTTCCCCTGCCCCTTGGATAGCTCGCCCTCTGTCTATATGGGCACTGCGATTTCCAATGTCCCTGTTCCCCACAATTAAAACATCCTTGGTCAGGTGGGTAGGGCTGCATGGTCATGAGGTGCGGTGGTGAGGATGAGGTTTCAGGTGTGACTAGGGTTTGTGTTTGTGTCAAGGAGGGGAAAATTCCCCCTTTTTGTTCAAAGACTCCTGAAGTCTCTCTGGACCTAGCGTCCTTCATGAATTCATCAGGTGCTTGCTCTGCCCATTTGGGGTTTGTGAATTTGAGCAAGTGCGTCACTTTGGGATCGCCTCCCGACATGATGGTAGTAGTAAATAATTGTGGTGTGGCCCCATCTACAGCTTTCCATAGGGAGTATACTCTGGTACAGTAATCATAGAATTTCTCTTTAGGTCCCTGCTTGGCTAGGATCAGTTCTTGGAGTGCAGATGATCCTTTGTATAATTTAGACCAATGACCTCCCATGCCTTTCCAAAAGGATATCCAATCCTTATCGGTCTGGATATGGGCTGTCCATAGGTCGTCTACAGGGGCTACTTCTGGGCTGTCTGGGTCTACAATGCTAAGAATACTTTTTATGTCATCTTTGTCAAGCCCTGTGCCTGCACTATATTTTGCCAGAAAGGTACCTGCATCTCGTGGATACTTCTTGGGATTGGGACATAGTTCTTTTATTTTGGAGAGTGTACCCAAAGGTAATGGTATATGCACCTCGGTGTTCCCCATGGTCATCAAAGGTGCTTTGAGTGAAGCCCCTACTGCTTCTCTCTCAGTTTCCTCTTCTATGGATAATGTCCCTGTTTTACTAATTGGACCTGACTCCTCAGTTTTGGGAATAGGTGTCTCTTTTGTATGGCTTCTTGTAGTGGTGGGGGGCAGTGCTATAATCCTATCCTGCGCTTCTTTCAACATTTCCTCCTTCTTCCCTAATTGCTTTCTTAACTTTTCTAGTTCCTTTTGTAAGTCCTCCATCCTATGTACCTCTCTCTCTTTTCCCTCCTGAAATTCCTTCTCCCTTACTTCCAAGTTTTTCTGATACATTTCTAACTCTATTTTCCTATCCACTTGTACCTTTTCTGCCTCATTGAGGACTATTTCTTTTTGTTTTAGGTCTCCCATAAGTGTTTCTAACTCAGTTCTCCTTTTCCCTATTCTCTCTTCTTCCTCCTTTTTCTTCTCTTCAAACTCTTTTATTTTTGCCTCTAATTCCTGCATTTCGGGACTACCCACTTCTTCTTGTCCTGTAACTTCTTCCTGTCTCCCCTCTTCCTCTCTGCCCCTACTTATTTGTTTCCATTGGGCCACTTGTTGTGATGTTGCTGTGGTGTGTGTTATGGCGGCTAGGACTACAGGATCCAGTGAAGGATATAATTGAAGGTATGAACCTGGCGTCCCATCCTCATTTTTTACCATAACATAAGGTGGGGGTGGACATTGAGGCGGGGGAGGGGGAGGTGAAGGGGGTGCAGGGGCTTCAGCCATAGCACTGGGTCCTATATTTGGAGTAAGCTTTGTAGTTTTATTAATATGCTTCTTTTTATATTTGTGTAGACATTTATCCCATGCATGGTAACAATCTTTTATATATTGAATATTTTCCCACTTCCCTGGAGGGTACGAATTTTTGTGGATTTGGCATATTTTACTTACTTCCTGCCAGTCTTCCTCAGTACAAGGACCATATGGCCCTGGGTCATGTATCCCCAATTGCTGACACCTTTCTCGGACTTGTGTCCAAAATGGTTCTACCTGGGGGCCAGGGATCATATTACTGACAAATTCATAGGGTGATGGGGTGGCCATGGCTTGGGTTGCTGCAGAATTCCCCATCTAGTAGTCTGGGCAGTGTGTGTCTAGTGGCAGGACACAGGTGATAACACCCGGTTTGTCCAACAATCCGGTCTCTGGTCTGGGAGTAGGATCCCTGATCTTTTTTGGGGCAGATGGACTTATATAAAACTATGAAGATTTACCCTTAATATACGATGAAGGGTAAATCTTTCCTGGTGGCGGGATATACCCCTCTTACACCAAGTCTGCAAGAGAACCCCCCTGGTCTGGTGGTCAGTAAAATCCACTTGTCATCTATTCATAGGAAGAGTAGACCTAACGTGCAATGGGGGCAGGCGGATGCTATGTCACTACAAGAGGGCTCCTCATACTCTGCACTCATTTAAACAACAACAATTATTTTCCTTATACTCTATATTAAAACTTATACTCTATATACTTACACACGTACCTAGAGAGAAACAGACATATTCTTAATATACTTTAAGACATGAAATAACCGTATTGCAATACATTTATCAATTTATAGTGCACTTTTTAAAAAAAAAATTCAAATGGGCGTCCACTCCACCAATCCCTTTGTCACGGGCGTAATCTACTACTTCCCGTGTTAAAAATACTATTACCAATAGTTTTAAGTCAGACCAACCTAGTCGGACTCCCCTAAACCTATAAATTCCTTGCGAGCCCTTTTAACCTCCCGAGGGACCAACCTAGTCCGTCGCGAAGGCACAGTTATTTCTTTTAAATTAAACTAAGTTCATGGCGACCATCTGGACAGAGTAAGTATTCACACCATTCACCTTTTAGGCAAAAAGGAGTAAAGTGACTTACCTGTCGCAAGATGACCCCACTTTTCTGGTACCAAAACTGTTAGGTGCTTCGTCTTCTTAATAATACCCCTGGTAGCCTAGGCTAGGATGGAGGAGCGGAGGTCCCGATCACCGGTGGACAGACATCACACATACAGGATTGTACGTGAATAATGACTGTGCATATTGGAGCACACACAGTAGTTTTATTTAGTTTGAGCTAAAGCACAGCCCTGTGGTTTAGCCAATCAGGGACTGCCACATAAAATATGCAAGATAGTATATTTTACTACGTCATCATGGTTTTTTGTACAAGCAATATTTCTGCCTAGTAACAAAAAGCTAAATATATACATTTTTATACAGTTTAAAATGTTTCTTAGGTGTGGTGCAAGACAGGCCTGTGGTCTAACGCCATGAAGTTACTTCTGCTCTTAAAAAGGGAAGTAGCTTAACCACATCCATCTGTTCTGAACAGATATCTAACTTTGTGATAATTCTAAATGCCTTGTACAAGAAAAAAACACATATGACCTTAAGCAATAGGTTTCTATGTCAAGCTAACAGTAATTTTTCCATTACCCAAAATGGATGTCTTCTAACAAGATGGTTCCCTCATTACCTTATAGTATAAAAGTGGGAAGTATGTGCAGGTGAGGGAGAGGAATGTGGATGGTCTAACAGTGGGCACTATGTACATGAGAGGAGTGCAGAGGGTATGGCAGAAGGCACTATGTACAGGAGAGGAGTGTGAAGGGTATGACAGTGGGCAGTATGCACAGCAGAGGAGTGTAGAGGGTATGACATTGGGCACTATGTATAAGAGAAGAGTGTGGAGGGTATGACAGTGAGCAATATGTACAGGAGTGTGGAGGGTATGACAGTGGGCACTATGTACAGGAAAGAAGTGTGGAGAGTAGGACAGTAAGCAGTAATTACAGGAGAGGAGTGTGGAGGGAGGGTATGACGCTGGGCACTATGTATAGGAGAGGAGTATGGAGGGAATGACAGTGAGTAGTATGTACAGGAGAGGAGTGTGGAGGGCATGACAGTGGGCACTATGTATAGGAGAGAAGTGTGGAGGGTATGACAGTGGGCACTATGTATAGGAGAGAAGTGTGGAGGGTATGACAGTGAGTAGTATGTACAGGAAAGGAGTGTGGAGGGTATGACAGTGGGCACTATGTATAGGAGAGAAGTGTGGAGGGTATGACAGTGAGTAGTATGTACAGGAAAGGAGTGTGGAGGGTATGACAGTGGGCACTATGTATAGGAGACAAGTGTTGGAGGTATAACAGTGGTCACCATGTATAGGAGAGGAGTGTGGAGGGTATGGCAGTGAGTAGTATGTACAGGAGAGGAGTGTGGAGGGTATGACAGTGGGCACTATGTATAGGAGAGAAGTGTGGAGGGTAAGACAGTGAGCAGTATGTACAGGAGAGAAGTGTGGAGAGTATGACAGTGGGCACTATGTATAGGAGAGAAGTGTGGAGAGTATGACAGTGGGCACTATGTATGGGAGAGGAGGATGAAGTAATCTGGGAAGGAAAAATGTAAAGGTTTGTGGAAGGATGTTTAGGGACTGCGTAGTGGTTAAGCAGGCCAGACTTGTATTGAAATTACACCAATTAAGCAGAGACCAGTCATAGTCGATCTATGTATAGGCTAGCTGGTTTTACACAAGTCAACTATTAACCGACTTGAGTACAACCAGCCTGTCAGGTTTTCCCCAAAACAATCAGTGCTGCCAGCTATAGTTAGCAACACTGATCATTGTATTCACTGGCAGAACACAATAACACTGCCGAAGTGATTGCCCCATTCACAGGTTAGCAGGCGAGAGGGTGTGTGAGGACAGGCTGGGGGAGATACTAGTCAGTCCCTGGGTAGGCGCTGGTTAGTATCAGAGCCAGATACACACAGGTTACATACGCCACTATCGTTAGAGCGAGAGCAATAATTCTAGCACTAGACCTCCTCTGTAACTCTAAACATGTAACCTGTAAAAAAATGTAAAGCATCGCTTAGTACACAACAAAAAATTGTGCTAACTTTAGTGTTTTTTTTAATGAATGAAATAGTTTCTTTCCAAAAAAAGTTTGGAAAATTGCTGCACAAATATCATGTAACATAAAAAGTTGCAAAGACCACCATTTTATTCCATAGGGTGTCTGCTAAAACAATATATAATGCTTGAGGGTTCTGAGTAATTTTCTAGCATAAAAAAAATGATGACTTTTACATGTAGGAGAGAAGTCTCAGAATGGGCCTGGGTGGCAAGGGGTTAATTATCATAAGTAATATACAAATAATTATTATAAGCACTGAGAGTTTATCCTCTCGGTCTGCTGCAGAGCGTTCCAGCTTGTATTTATACTGCCGCTCTCTATGTAGCTTCTGACAGGCTGCGCAAGCAGCCCTGTATCTCCGGAACCATAGATGATAGCAGCCCCATATTTTAACCAGTGCTGGAGTGGGTCTTTAGCTACCTACCCCCCAAATGTGGTCTCTGTGACTCCTGATCGCCGAGCTACAATCCTGGAAGTCGATCTTTTATTTTTATTTTTTTTGGCCAAATGGGCCTATTTTGAGAAAGGGGCCTGGAGCTGCAGCTCCAATAGCCCCTATGTTAATCCGGCCCTGCTCAACCCTCTTGACAAACGCCAAGATGGTCACCTCAGCAAACAAGCAGAAAAAATAAACAGGTCGTCGATGCCAACAAAATATTAAAAAAAGCCTATGGCACCTGGTATTCCCAGTCGGTCTCTCATCCAGGTACTAACCAGGCCTGACCCTGCTTAGCATTCAAGATCAGACAAGATCAGGTGCATTCAGGGTGATGTGGCCGTAGACAAACTTGCTGGCCACTCTCAACCCTCTTGACAAATGCCAAGATGGTCACCTCGGCAAACATGCAGAAAAATAAAACAGGTCGTCGATGTCAACAACATATTAAAAAAAAGCCTACGGCACCTGGTATTCCCAGGCGGAATCCCATCCTGGTACTAACCAGGCCCGAGCCTGCTTAGCATCCGAGATCAGACGAGATCAGGCATATCCCGGGTGATGAGGCCATAGGCGATCTTGCAGGCCACTTTCAACCCTCTTGACAAATGCCAAGATGGTCACCTCGGCAAACAAGTAGAAAAATAAAACAGGTCTTCGATGCCAACAACATATAAAAAAAAGCCCACGGCACCTGGTTTTCTCCGGCAGTCTCCCATCCAGGTACTAACCAGGCACGTCCCTGCTTAGCATCAGAGATCAGACGAGATTGGGCGCATTCAGGGTGATGTAGCTGTAGGCCATCTAGCTGGTCACTCTAAACCCTCTTGACAAATGCCAAGATGGTCACCTTGGCAAACAAGCAGAAAAATAAAACAGGTCGTCGACGCTAACAACATATTAAAAAAAAGCCAACGGCACCTTGTATTCCTAGGCGGTCTCCCATCCAGGTACTAACCAGGCCCGACCCTGCTTAGCATCCGAGATCAGATGGTATCGGGCGCATTCAGGGTGATGTGGCCGTAGGGGATCTTGCTAGCCACTCTCAACCCTCTTGACAAATGCCAAGATGGTCACCTCGGCAAACAGGCAAAAAAGAAACAGGTCGTCGACGCCAACAACATATTAAAAAAAAAAGCCTATGGCACCTGGTATTCCCAGGTGGTGTCCTATCCAGGTACTATCCAGGCCAGACCCTGCTTAGCATTCAAGATCAGACAAGATCAGGTGCATTCAAGGTGATGTCGCCGTAAGCAACCTTGCTGGCCACTCTCAACCCTCTTTACAAACGCCAAGATGGTCACCTCGGCAAACAAGCAAAAAAATAAAACAGGTCATCGACGCCAACAACATATGACAAAAATCCTACGGCATCTGGTATTCCCAGGAGGTCTCCCATCCATGTACTAACCAGGCCCGACCATGCTTAGCATCCGAGATCAGATGAGATTGGAAACATTCAGGCTGATGTGGCCGTAGGGATACTAATATATAGAAGACAGGCTGGGGTATGCCGAGAGGCTAGTGTGTAAAGAGAGGCTGGGGTACACAGAGAGGCTAGTGTTTAAAGACAGGCTAGTGTATACAGAGAGGCTGGGGTATACAGAGAGCTTGTGTATACAGAGAGGGTTGGGTATACAGTGAGGCTAGTGTATACAAAAGACCGACTAGTGTATACAGACAGGCTAGAGTATACAGAAGAAGTCCTGGGTATACAGAGATGGTGGAGTATAAAGAGAGGCTAGGGCATACAGCGAGATAGGCTGGGTTACACAGAGAGGCTAGTGTAGATACTGTAGTGTATACAGACGGACTAGTGTATACAGAGAGGCTGGGGTATACAGAGAGCCTATGGTATAAAGAAAATAGGCTGGGGTATACAGAGAGGCAAGTGTGTACAGAAGACAGGCTAGTGTTACAGAGAGACAAGTTTTTACCGAAGACAGGCTAGTGTATTCAGAGAGGCTAGTGTTATAGAAGACATTTTGGGGTATGGAGAGACAAAGGTATACAGAGAAACTAATGTAAACAGAAGAATGGCTAGGGCATGAGGGCTAGTGTATTCAGATCATAGGTTAGTGTATATCGAAGACCGGCTAGTGTATTCAGAGATGGTGTGGTATACAGAGACGATAGTATATAACAGAGAGGGTCGTGTATATAGAAGACAGGCTAGGGTATAAAGAAGACAGTGTCATGTATACAGAAAACAGAAGAAAATCTGGCATATACAGAGAGGATAGTCCCATCCACATCAAGTATACACCCTAATGTTAAACGTCTCACATTCTTAACATTTACTGATATTACATTATGCTGTCCATTAGAAACCGATTGCGTAACGGAACAGTCATTGATATCAGCTGATATCAGCAATCTCAGGGTTACATGATTGAGTTGTAGTTGCAACAGCAAAAGAAAGCATTAAAGTCCTGATTTCATTGATAAAACATAATGGAACTATTTTGCATTCACACCCTCTCTCACTATTAACTCTCTCACTATTAACGTTCATGGTTACTGATAACCCACAATACTACGTTCAGGGGCGGATCCAGAGTCTAGTCTTGGGGGGGGGGGGGCACTGCCAGAAAATACGTTTTTTTGCGGGCAATTTATCGGGGACATGGCTGGTGTTAGTGTTTCAATCATCCCGGCACCATGGTTAATATGGTGTCAGGATGTTGGAAGCGCATTATTTCTATTATTACATTGTTATATAGAATGTTATATAAAATGAAATGGTTCAACTCACCATAATGCAGAATCAGTGAGAGCCCCGAGTGTGTCACCTGCCACCAGTTGCAGATTGTCACTTGCCATGCCACACGTTGCGGACTCTCACTTGCCACGCCACCTGCCACCAGATGCGAATTGTCACTTGCCACACCACCTGCCACATCACCTGCCACACGTTGCAGATTGTCACTTGCCACCAGATACGGATTTCCACATCACCTGCCACACATTGCGGACTGTCACTTGCCACGTTACCTGCCACACGTTGCAGATTGTCACTTGCCACGTCACCTGCCACACGTTGCAGATTGTCACTTGCCACACCATCTGCCACCAGATACAGATTTCCACGTCACCTGCCACATGTTGCGGACTGTAACTTGCCACGTCACCTGCCACATGTTGCAGATTGTCAATTGCCACATCATCTGCCACCAGATACGGATTTCCACGTCACCTGCCACATGTTGCAGACTGTCACTTGCCACGTCACCTGTCACATGTTGCAGATTGTCACTTGCCATGTCACCTGCCACACTTTGCAGATTGTCATTTGCCACGTCATCTGCCACCAGATACGGATTGCCACTTGCCATGTCACCTGCCACACGTTGCGGACTGTCACTTGCCACATCATGTTGCAGATTGTAATTTTCCACGTCATCTGCCACCAGATACGGATTTCCACATCACCTGCCACACGTTGCGGACTGTCACTTGCCACGTTACCTGCCACATGTTGCAGATTGCCACTTGCCACGTCACCTGCTACACATTGCGGATTGTTACTTGCCACGTCACCTGCCACCAGATACAGATGGCCACTTGCCATGTCACCTGTCATTTGTTGCCAATTGTCACTTGCCATGTCACTTTCCTGCTGTCAGGGGCGGAGGCCTGCATTCAGTGTGAGTGATTGTGATGAGTATGGACAAGATGGAGGGAGGAGGTGATGCAGGTAGGAGGGGCCAGCACACTCAACACACTCAGGGGCGGACGCATAGAAGGAAGATTGCTGGCGCTCTGCCTCTGCCACACAGTGCCACTCCTCCAGGCAGCTCCTGTCACGTCGGCTCTGAGTCTGAGACTCCGATTCCGATGTGAGTCACATGACTGTCTCAATGACATCACTCGTTGCTAGACGCCAGGCGGGCAGGCGCTAGCAACGAGTGCAGGGTTGCCAAGCCAACGGCTCAGCTCCACCCACCTCCTAGCTCCTCCTGGTCCAGCGGCGCCATGTAACACACCAGAGTCTCTCTCTCTCTGAGGCCGCTGATTGCTGATGAGACAGAGAGAGAGACTTGGGCATAGCAGCGCTGCAGCCTGCAAGTCAATCGGTGTGATATTTTCGGGGGGGGGGGGGGGGGCAATTGCCCTGTTGCCCCCCGGATCCGCCCCTGACTACGTTCAGGGTTACTGATAACCCACACCTACACTGGCTATTGTTATTAAAACAGCCAGTACTAGCCGTCTTCGTGCTTAACATACATTTCAGAAAATTCATGGAACGATTTACACTTTGGAATTTTCAAGCTAATTCAATTTACTCTTATATAATGTATACCCTTTAGCTGTATGTAGCCGTGTTAACTGTATAAATGGTTACCTGTAAAAGTAACCAATGGGAATTGACATTTCATCTATCTCACATCTCTACTGATTACACTCGCTACATGATTAAAGATACGTAAGGATCCTGAAAAATGATAGAAAACTTGTCACGTCATTGCTGATATTTCGTGTTATACAGCAATCATCTCATCTAATTGCCATTCTGACACTCTGTCTTGTTATTACTTTGCAACGCTCTCTTGAACAATATAAAGGTAAGCTAGATATTTTATGTATTTCCAGTTCAACTCGACCTGTATATACAGTTTCAATATTATCCTTTCTTATTTTGCTAAATGTATTATTAGAGTATAGAGATTGCTGTCTAAATCCTGGTAAACCTACTCACCTTAATAGGGACTACTGCTAATTCTAGGATAATACAAAACCATCTTATTGCTACTTTACACGCTGCACATATTCAAATCATCTCTAGCTACTGATGTGAACAGTTTTGCTATTCTCACAATTAGCTGGTATCACTTTGCATTAGGAAACGGAATGTGTAGTACTCATCTATTATTTCTCAGTCATTTTGAAGCTACTGCAACTAATCCTTCCGATTTCTTTACTGTTAACCGCAATACCTACTCTCTGCAATATTAAGCAAAATCTAAACTGTCCTACTGGTCTGGTATGTATAAAAATAAAATCCTATGTATAATCATACAACTCGTACTAATAAAAAAACGTAACTAATAATACAACTCTCTCAAAAGCAATATCGTTTTACTGCAATACTTACACTCCGACATATTTAGAATAATGAGAATAATGATTCTAAATAATCTATTATTCAACAAAAAGTAATCTAAAACTCCGCTATATGTAGAGAATAATATCTCTTAAATCTAACATCTTACTTCTAAAGTAAACCGTTTACTGTTCAACCAATATCGGTCATCAATGGTAAAAATAAACTTTTGCACTGTTTGGATCTATTTTGTGTAATTGTCAAAACACTGACCTTTAACCGCAACAAAATATGAAAAAAACAGTGGGACGCTTTACATGATTTAGAAGTAGTTGCAATAGCAAAACATATCAATAAAGTCTTGTCTTCTGTACACGCAAGCCTCTCTGTATAAACTAGCCAGTATTCTGCATACACTTGTTTGTCTTTTGTGTACACTAGCCTCACGGTATACATTAGCCTTTGTGTATATACTAGCCTCTCTTTATACACTGGCCTCTCTGTATTCCCCAGCCTGTTTATTGTAAACCATAGGCATCTCTGTAAACACTAGACTGTCTGTAAAAACTAGCCTCGCTGTATACCCTAGCTTGCGTATTGTATACACTAGCCTTACTGTAAACCCTAGCCTCTCTGTATACATTTGCCTCTCTGTATACACCAGCCTGTTTTCTTTATACCATAGGCTCTCTGTATACCCCAGCCTCTCTGTGTACACTAGTCCATCTGTATACACTACAACATCTACACTAGCCACTCTGTGTAACCAAGCCAATCTCTCTGTATACCCTAGCCTCTCTGTATACTCCACCATCTCTGTATACCCAGGACGTTCTTCTGTATACTCTAGCTTATCTGTATACACTAGTCGGTCTTTTGTATACACTAGCCTCACTGTATACCCCAGCCTCTCTGTATACACTAGCCTGCCTTTATACATTAGCCTCTCTGTGTACCCCAGCCTCTCTTTACACACTAGCCTCTCTGCATACCCCAGCCTGTCTTCTATATATTAGTATATACTAGCCTATCCGTATATACTAGCCTCAAGGTATACCCTAGCCTCTCTGTATACCCCAGGCTCTCTGTTAGCACTAGCATGTCTTCTTTTTACACTAGTCTCTCTGTATATCCCAGGCTTTTTGTATAGCCCAGCCTGTTTTCTGTAAACCCTAGCCTCTCTGTATACCCCAATCTCTCTGTATACACTAGCTTTTCTTTATACACTAGCCACTCTGTATACCCTAGCTTGCCTTTTGTATACACTAGCCTCACTGTTTCCCCTAGCCTCTCTGTATACCCCAGCCTGTTTTCTGTATACACATGCCTGACATCTATTTACACTAGCCTTTTTCTGTATACCCTAGTTGCTCTGTATACCCCACTCTCTCTGAATACTCTTGCCTGTTTTCTGTATACACTAGCTTAGCTGTATACCCCAGCCTCTCTGCATACACTAGCTTTTCTGTATACACTAGCCTCTCTGTATACACTAGGCTCTCTGTATACCTTAGACTTTCTGTATACCCTAGCTTGTCTTTTATATACACTAGCCTGTTTTTTGTATACCATATCTTCTCTGTATACCCCAGCTTCTCTGTACACACCAGCCTCTTTGTATACCCCAGACTGTCTTTTGAATACACTAGCCTATCTGTATACACTAGTCTACCTTTTGTACACGCTAGCCTCTGTATATACACTAGCCAGTCTTCTGTATACACTAGCCTCTTTGTATTCACTATCCTCTGTGTATACCATTGGCTGTCTTCAGTATACACTAGCCTCTCTGTATAACCTAGCCTCTATGTATAAACTATCCTCTCTGTATACACTAGCCCATATTTACACACTTGCCTCTCCGTGAACCCCAGCATCTCTATATACACTAACCTCTCGGTATACCCCAGCCTCTGTGTAAACACTAGCCTCTCTGTATGCTCCAGCCTGTCTTCTGTATACACTAGCCTCACTGTATCCCCTAGCCTCTCTGTATACACTGGCCTCTCTGTATACCCCAGCCTGTCTGCTGTATACACGTGCCTGACATCTATTTACACTAGCCTTTTTTCTGTATACCCTAGTCTCTCTGTATACCCCACCCTTTTTTAATAACACTAGCCTCGCTGTATACGCCAGCCTCTCTGCATACTCAAGCTTTTCTGTATACACTAGCCTCTATCTATACACTAGGCTATCTGTATACCTTAGGCTCTCTCTATACCTTAGCTTGCCTTTTATATACACTAGCCTGTCTTCTGTATACCATAGCTTCTCTGTATACACTAGCCTCTCTGTATTACCCAGACTGTCTTCTGAATATACTAGCCTATCTGTATACACTAGCCTACCTTCTGTACACACTAGCCTCTCTGTATACACTAGCCAGTCTTCTGTATACACTAGCCTCTCTGTATACCATAGCCTCTCTGTATACACTAGCCCCTCTTTACACACTAGCCTCTCTCTGTACGCCAGTATCTCTGTATACACTAGCCTCTCGGTTTACTCCAGCCTCTCTGTATACAAAAGCCTCTCTGTGTATTCCAGCCTGTCTTCTGTATACCCTAGCTTGTCTTTTATATACACTAGCCGGCCGTCTGCATACCCTAGCTTCTCTGTATACCCCAGGCTCACTTTATACCCCACTCTATCTTCTGTATACACTATCCTATCTGTATACACTATCCTGTCTTCTGTACATACTAGCCTTTCTGTATACACTAGCCAGAATTCTGTATACACTAGCCTCTCTCTATTCCCTTGTTTGTCTTTTTTGTACACTAGCCTCACGGAATACCCTAGCTTCTTTGTATACACTAGCCTCTCTGTATACCCCAGCCTGTTTATTGTATACCACAGGCTCTCTGTATAACCCTGCCTCTCTGTATACACTAGGCTGTGTGAATACAGAAACCAGTCTGCATACAATAGCCTCTCTGTGTACCCCAGGCTCTCTGTATACCATTGGCTGTCTTCTGTATAGACTAGCCTCTCTGTATACCCTAGCCTCTCTGTATAAACTAGCCTCTCTGTAGCTCTCTGTGTACCCCAGCCTCTCTGTATATAGTAGCCTCTCTGTATACCCCAGCCTAACTTCTGTATACACATGCCTATCTTCTATATACACTAGCCTGTCTTCTTTTTACCTTAGTCTCCCCGTATACCCTAGCCTCTCTGTATACACTCTCTTGGGAATTTCACTAAGGGTTACTGTGAATCTTATAGTGAGGCCTTTGCAGATCTAGTGCAAAATCAAGTCCAGTCTTTGGAAGATGTGTACTGGATCTGCGGAGACATGAAAATCAGAAGCAGGTTGACGGAACAGTGTACAGGAGAATGTGCACTGGCCAAGGCCATAATGCCTCTGCATATTTTCTCAGAGGCCACTATACAGATAAAGCCAGACGTGAATAATGTGCCCAGGCCTAACAGAAGACGTAAGAATGCCCCAGCAGGAAGCTTTGACCCTCATGTGTACATAGATGCCATAGGGGACCCTAGAGGAGTCCCAGATGAGTTCAAAGCAAGAGACCAAGTCGCAGCAGGATTTGAGTCTCTAATCCCTATCATCACCATAAACAAGAATGTAGACTGGATAAATTACATCTACTACAGCCAACAAAGGTTTGTCAATTACACTAGAGATGCACTCCAAGGTTTAGCTGAGAAACTAGAAGCTGCTTCACATATGACCTTCCAAAACCGCATGGCCTTAGATCTGGTCCTAGCTGAAAAGGGGCGTATGTGTAAAATGTTACCTGAAACAAGTACATGTACAAGTACTGTATCCCACATGACACTGGACCAACTGGTAAAGTGACCTTGGCCATCAGGAAACTTGAGGATCTGTCCAGGGAATTAAAAAATAATACAGAGCTCACCAACCCCTGGGATCAATACTTCACCTGGATCAAAGGAGAGTGGCAAGGGTTATTGACGCAGATAGGAATAACCATCCTGATAATTCTTGTGACTTTGGCTGTCATGGTCTGCTGTATTCTCCTCTGTCTTAAAAAGTGTGTAGGAAAAGCTGTTGACCAAGCCACTCTCACATTTGTGAACCAGGAAATACTAGATGAAGATTATGAAATGCACTCCATTACAGACACTCCCTCCCCCAAGTTGTAACACCAAAAGGGTTATAGGGACAGACAGCACCTGACTGCCTTTCTCCAGGCTGCATCGAGGGGGGTAGTGAGTTAGTCGCTGCAGTCCAAAAAAGTTGCTGACGGAATGGGCCAGGTGGAATAGGACTTAGTGCAAGGGATATGTTTAGAATAGACATTTTAAGGGGGGGGGGGGGGGGGGCGACTTTAATGGATGTGACTAAGGTATCACATTAAATTGTCATATGATGTACTAGGTAAAATGCTAAAATGCCTATTTCAATATGTAATAAGCTTATAAGCTTATAAGAATCTTAACTCTACTTCAGATAACTGCTAGCCGCCCCCCCCCCCCCTCTTTGTCTCGAAGCTGAACCACAAAGAATTATAGAAAGACTGTGCCACTTTTCCGAGAAGTGCACCCAAGACAGACATGACATCAACATCCAATGTCTCATCTCGAAGAAAGCGGAAGAAGTTACCAAAATATCTAGTATAGCTATGATCAATTACTAAACTTGCTAAATCAGCTGAAAGCATATATTCATACATTTGTTACAGTAATACAGCAATATGTCGCAATAATATGTTTTGCATATATCATGCCTTGCTTGTTTTTTTTTCCATGTTCAGCCAGTATAATATAAACGGCAAAAAGGGGAAATAAAGAAAGTAACTTTCACACTGGACAAACTGTGTCATAGCATGCATACTTTATACTTAATGATTTGATCAGCGGCAGATATAAAACATACCAGACCTTGGCTCTGATTGAAAACATACCTCTACTACTTTTAGGATAAGTGGAAGTAATATTTACTCTTCCATTGTGTCAAAGGAATAGTCACATTAACACTTGAAACACACTGTTGTATCTGTAGGTGGGTTTACGTCAGATAAAATATTCTTAATTTTTGCAGATAGTTAGATTTTTATTGAGACGGTTAATCGATCTTTCTGCTCAACGTTCCTCTCTCTTCTCTCTATTCATTAGTCTCTCTTTTTTATTCTAGAGATAAAGAAAAACAGAAGAAAGAAAACATGGAAAAGAGAGAAGAGAGAATATCAGGAGAGAGAAACCCAAAAAATGGTGGGAGAGAGAGGAAAATAACAAAAGAAATAAAGTAAGAAAGAAAGTATGAAAGAAAGAAAGAAAAAAAGGGAGGAAGAGAGAAGTAAAGAAAGCAAAAAATGGATGGAGAGAAAAGGAAAGAAGAAAGAAAGAGAGAGAGAAAGAAAGAAAGAAATAAAGAAAGAAGGATAAAAGGAAAGAAGGAAAGAAATAAAGAATGAAAAAATTTAAGAAATCAAGAAAGGAAGAAGGAAAGAAAGAAAGCAAAGGGGGAAGAGAGGAGGAAAGAAAGAGAAAGAAAGAAAGAAAAGAATGGGAGGGAAAGAAAGAATTAAAGAAAAAAGAAAGAGGGAGGGAGAGAGAATGAAAGAAAGAAAGAAAGAAAGAAAGAAAAAAGAAGAGGGAGGGAGAAAGAAAGAAAGAAAGAAAGAAAGAAATGGGAGGGAGAGAGGAGGAAAAGAAAGCAAGAAATAAAAAAAGGGAGGGAAAGAAAGAAAGAAATGAATGGGATGAACAGAGAAGCAGAGATAGCCAGAACTAAAAAAAAGGGAGGGAGAGAGAAAGAAAGAAAGAAGGAAAGAAAGAATAAAAGAATGAAAGAAGGAAATAAAAAAGTGGTGGGAATTAGAAGGAAAGAATGAAAAAAAGAGAGGAATAGAGAAAGAAAGGAAGCAAGAACCAAAAAAAGGGAGGGAGAGAGAAGGAAAGAGAAAGAAATAAGGAAAAAGAAAGAAAGAAAGAAAGAAAGAAGGAAAGAAGGAAAGAAAGAAGAAGGTAGAAATAAATAAAGAAATGGGAGGGAGAGAGATGAAAATAAAGCAAAAAGTAAAAAAAGGGATGGAGAGATAAAGAATGAAAGAGAAAGAAAGAAAGAAAGAAAGAAAGAAAGAAAAAGGGAGGTAGAGAATGAATCACAGAAAGAAAAGGGCAGGTACAGAAGGAAAGAAAGAAAGAAAGAAAGAGAAGGAACGAAAGAAAGAGAGAGAGAGAGAGAGAGAGAGAGAGAGAGAGAGAGAGAGAAAGAAAGAAAGAAAGAGAAAGAAAGAAAGAAAGGGGAAGTAGAGAATGAAAGAAAGATAAAAAGGGGAGGTATAAAAGGAAAGAAGGAAAGAAAGAAAGAGAGAGAGAAGGAAAGGAAGCAAGAAAGAAAGAGAGAGAGAAGGGAACAAAGTAAAAATGGTGGGGGGGAGAAGGAAAGAAAGAAAAGGGCAGGTACAGAAGGAAATAAAGAAAGAAAGAAAGAAAGAAGGAAAGAAGGAAAGAAGGAAAGAAAGAAAGAAAGAAAGAAAGAAATGGGAGGGAGAGAGATGGAAATAAAGCAAGAAGAAAAAAAAGGGAGGAAGAGATAAGGAAAGAATGAGAAAGAAAGAAGGAAAGAATGAAAGAAATAAAAGGGAGGTAGAGAAAGAAAGAAAGAGAGAAAGAAAGAAAGAAAGTAGAAAGATGGTAGAAAGATGGTAGAAAGAAAGACAGAAATGGGAGGGAGAGAGATGGAAATAAAGCAGGAAAGAAAGAAAGAAAGAAAGAAAGAAAGAAACAAGAAGGTAGAAAGAAGAAGGTAGAAAGAAGAGGGAGGTATAGTGAAGGGAAGAAAGAAAGAAAGAAAAAGGTAGGTAGAGAATGAAAGAAAGAAAAGGGAAGGTACAGAAGGAAAGAAAGAAAGGTAGAGAAAGAAAGAAAGAAAGAAAGAAAGAAAGAAAGAAAGAAAGAAAGAAAGAAAGAAAGAAAGAAAGTAGAAAGATGGTAGAAAGAAAGACAGAAATGGGAGGGAGAGAGATGGAAATGAAGCAGGAAAGAAAGAAGGAAAGAATGAAAGAAAAGGGAGAAAGGGAGAAGGAAAGAAGAAATGGAAGATAGAGAGAAAGAAAGAAAGACAGAAAGAAGGAAAGAAAGATAGAAAGAAAGAAAGAAAAGGGAAGATATAGGGAAAGAAAGAAATACAAATAAATAAGCAAAGAAATAAGGAAAAGGGGAGGAGGGGAGAAGGAAAGAAAGAAAGAAAGAAAGAAGACGGTAGAAAGAAATAAAGTAATGGGAGGGAGAGAGATGGAAATAAAGCAAGAAGTAAAAAAAGGAGGGAGAGATAAGGAAAGAACGAGAAAGAAAGAAAAGAAAGAAATGAACTAATAAAAGGGAGGTAGAGAAGGAAAGAAAGAAATACAAAAAAAGAATGAAAGAAAGATAGATAGAAATGGGAGGGAGAGAGAAGGAATTAAAGCCAGAAGTAAAAAAAAAAAAGGAAGGGAGAGAGAAGGAATGAAAGAGAAAGAAAGAATGAAGAAGAAAGAAATAGGGAGGTAGAGAATGAAAGAAGAAAAGGGGAAGTTGAGAAGGAATGAAATAAAGAAATACGAACGAATAAGCAAAGAAATAATGAATATAAGGAATATAAGAAATAATAAATAAAGAAAGAAAGAAAGAAAGCAAACGAAGGTAGTGAAGGAAAGAAAAACAAGAAAGAAAGAGGGAGGTAGAGAGAAGGAAGAAAGAAAGATAGAAAGAAAGCTAGAAAGAAGGAAATGGAGGGAGAGAGATGGAAATAAAGCAAGAAGTAAAAAAGGGAGGAAGATAAGGAAAGAATTAGAAAGAAAGAAGGAAAGAATGAAAGAAATACAAGGGAGGTAGAGAAAGTAAGAAAGAAAGAAAGAAAGTAGAAAGATGGTAGAAAGAAAGACAGAAATGGGAGGGAGAAGAGTGGAAATGAAGCAGGAAGAAAGAAGGAAAGAATGAAGAAAGAAAGAAAAAGAAAGAAAGAAAGAAAGAAAGAAAAGGGGAGTTATAAGGAAAGAAAGAAATGGGAGGGAGAGAGATGCAAATAAAGCAAGAAGTAAAAAAAAGGGAGGAAGAGATAAGGAAAGAATTAGAAAGAAAGAAGGAAAGAATGAAATAAATAAAAGGGAGGTAGAGAAAGAAAGAAAGAAAGAAAGAAAGATGGTAGAAATAAAGACAGAAATGGGAGGGAGAGAGATGGAAATGAAGCAGGAAAGAAAGAAGGAAAGAAAGGGGAGGAAGGGAGAAGGAAAGAAGAAATGAAAGATAGAAAGAAAGAAAGAAAGAAAGAAAGAAAGAAGAAAGAAAGAAAAGGGGAGATATAGGGAAGGAAAGAAAGAAAGAAAGAGAAAGAAAGAAAGAAAGAAAGTAGAAAGATGGTAGAAATAAAGACAGAAATGCGAGGGGGAGAGATGGAATGAAGCAGGAAAGAAAGAAGGAAAGAATGAAAGAAAAAGGGGAGGAAGGGAGAAGGAAAGAAGTAATGAAAGATAGAAAGAAAGAAAGAAGGAAAGAAAGAAAGAAAGAAAGAAAGAAAGAAAAGGGGAGATATAGGGAAGAAAGAAAGAAAGAAAGAAAGAAAGAAAGTAGAAAGATGGTAGAAATAAAGACAGAAATGGGAGGGAGAGAGATGGAAATGAAGCAGGAAAGAAAGAAGGAAAGAATGAAAGAAAAGGGGAGGAAGGGAGAAGGAAAGAAGAAATGAAAGATAGAAAGAAAGAAGGAAAGAAAGAAAGAAAGAAAAGAAAGAAAGAAAGAAAAGGGGAGATATAGGGAAAGAAAGAAAGAAAGAAAGAAAGAAAGAAAGTAGAAAGATGGTAGAAATAAAGACAGAAATGGGAGGGAGAGAGATGGAAATGAAGCAGGAAAGAAAGAAGGAAAGAATGAAAGAAAAGGGGAGGAAGGAGAAGGAAAGAAGTAATGAAAATAGAGAGAAGAAAGAAAAGAAAGAAAGAAAGAAAGAAAGAAAGAAAGAAAGAAAGGGGAGTTATAGGAAAGAAAGAAAGAAAGAAATACAAAGAAATAAGGAAAAGGGGAGGAGGGGAGAAGGAAAGAAAGAAAGAAAGAAAGAAATACGAAATAAGAATGAAAGAAAGATAGATAGAAATGGGAGGGAGAGAGAAGGAATTAAAGCCAGAAGTAAAAAAAAGGGAGGAGAGAGAAGGAATGAAGAAGAAGAAAGAAGGAATGAAAGCAAGAAATTGGGAGGTAGAGAATGAAAGAAAGAAAAGGGAGGTTGAGAAGGAAAGAAATAAAGAAATACGAACGAATAAGCAAAGAAATAATGAATATAAGGAAAATAAGAAATAAGAAAGAAAGAAAAAAAGAAAGAAAGCAAAATGAAGGTAGAGAAGGAAAGAAAAAACAAGAAAGAAAGAGGGAGGTAGAGAGAAGGGAAGAAAGAAAGCTAGAAAGAAAGAAAGAAAGAAAAGAAAGAAAGAAATTAAGAAAGAAAAAGGGAGTAGAGAAAGAAAGAAAGAAAGAAAGAAAAGGGGCAGGTGCAGAAAGAAGGAAAGAAAGAAAGAAAGAAAGAAGGAAGGAAGGAAGGAAAGAAAGAAAGGGGGAGTTAGAGAAGGAAGGAAAGAAAGAAAGAAAGAAGGTAGAATAAAAGAAAGAAATGGGATGGAGAGAGGTAGACATGAAGCTTTCTTTCTTTCCTTCTTTCTATCCTTCTCTACCTCCCTTTATTTAGTTCATTCTTTCCTTCTTTCTTTCTCGTTCTTTCCTTATATCTCTCTCCTTTTTTACTTCTTGCTTTATTTCCATCTCTCTCCCTCCCATTTCTTTATTTCTTTCTACCGTCTTCTTTCTTTCTTTCTTTCCTTCTCCCCTCCTCGCCTTTTCGTATTTCTTTGCTTTTTCTTTGTATTTCTTTCTTTCTTCCTTTCCCTATAACTCTTCTTTTATTTCTTTCTACCTTTCTTTCTTTCTACCTTTCTTTCTTTCTTTCTTTCTTTCTTTCTTTCTAACTTTCTTTCTTTCTTTCTTTCCTTCTTTCTTTCCTTCTTCCTTCCTTTCTTTCTTTCTTTCTTTCTTTCTTTCTTTCTTTCTTTCTTTCTCTCTATCTTTCCTTTCTTCTTTCCTTCTCCCTTACCTCCCCTTTTCTTTCATTCTTTCCTTCTTTCTTTCCTGCTTCATTTCCATCTCTCTCCCTCCCATTTCTGTCTTTCTTTCTACCATCTTTCTACTTTCTTTCTTTCTTTCTTTCTTTCTTTCTTTCTCTACCTCCCTGTTATTTCTTCATTCTTTCCCTTCTTTATTTCTAATTCTTTCCATATCTCTTCCTCCCCTTTTTTTACTTCTTGCTTTATTTCCATCTCTCTCCCTCCCATTTCTTTCTTTCTTCCTTCTTCTTTCTTTCTTTCTATCTTTCTTTCCTTCCTTCCTTCCTTCCTTCCTTCCTTCCTTCCTTCCTTCCTTCCTCTTTCTTTCTTTCTTTCCTTCTGTACCTGCCCTTTTCTTTCTTTCTTTCTTTCATTCTCTATCTCCCCTTTTCTTTCTTTCTTTCTTTCTTTCTTTCTTTCTTTCTTTCTTTCTTTCTTTCTTTCTTTTCTTTCTTTCTTTCTTTCTTTCCTTCTCCCCTCCTCCCCTTTTCCTTATTTCTTTTCTTATTTCTTTGTATTTCTTTATTTCTTTCTTTCCCTATAACTCCCCTTTTCATTCTTTCTTTCTTTCTGTACCTCTCCTTTTCTTTCTTTCTTTCATTCTCTACCTCCCTTTTTCTTTCTTTTTTCTTCCCTTCGCTCTACCTCCCTCTTTCTTTTCTTTCTTTCTTTCTTTTTCTTCCCTTCTCTACCTCTATTTTGCCTTCTTTCCTTCTTTCTTTTCTTATTTATTATTCGTTATATTCCTTATTCCTTTGCTTATTTCCTTGTATTTCTCTATTTCTTTCCTTGTCAGCCTCCCCTTTTCTTTCTTTCATTCTCTACCTCCCTATTTCTTTCTTTCTTTCTTTCATTCTTTTTTGCTTCTCCCTTCCTCCCCTTTTCTTTCATTCTTTCTTTTTTTCTTTCTTTCTTTCTCTCTATCTTTCATTTCTTCTATTTTTTCTCCCTTCCTCCCCTTTTCTTTCATTCTTTCCTTCTTTCTTTCCTGCTTCATTTCCATCATTATTGGGGAAATGGCTGGTGTTAGCGCTTCAATCAGAAGAAAAAAATAAGAAATAGGGAGGTAGAGAATGAAAGAAAGAAAAGGGGAGGTTAAGAAGGAGAAAAAAAAATACGAACGAATAAGCAAAGAAATAATGAATATAAGGAGTATAAGAAATAATAAATAAGAAAGAAAGAAAAAAGAAAGAAAGAAAGCAAAATGAAGGTAGAGAAGGAAAGAAAAAATAAGAAAGAAAGAAATGGGAGGGAAGGGGATGGAAATAAAGCACGAAGTAAAAAAAGGCAGGGAGAGATAAGGAAAGAACGAGAAAGAAAGAAGGAAAGAATGAACTAAATAAAAGGGAGGTAGAGAAGGAAAGAAAGAAGGAAAGAAAGAAATACGAAAAAGAATAAAAAAAATAGATAGAAATGGGAGGGAGAGAGAAGGAATTAAAGCCAGAAGTAAAAAAAAAGGGAGGGAGAGAGAAGGAATGAAAGAGAAAGAAAGAATGAATGAAAGAAAGAAATAGGGACGTAGAGAATGAAAGAAAGAAAAGGGGAGGTTGAGAAGGAATGAAATAAAGAAATACGAACGAATAAGCAAACAAATAATGAATATAAGGAATATAAGAAATAATAAATAACAAAGAAAGAAAAAAGAAAGAAAGAAAGCAAAATGAAGGTAGAGAAGGAAACAAAAAACAAGAAAGAAAGAGGGAGGTAGAGAGAAGGGAAGAAAGAAAGCTAGAAAGAAAGAAGAAGGAAGAAAGAAAGAAATGTGAGGGATAGAGATGGAAATGAAGCAAGAAGTAAAAAAAGGAGGAAGATAAGGAAAGAATTAGAAAGAAAGAAGGAAAGAATGAAATAAATAAAAGGGAGGTAGAGAAAGTAAGAAAGAAAGAAAGTAGAAACATGGTAGAAAGAAAGACAGAAATGGGAGGGAGAGAGATGGAAATGAAGCAGGAAAGAATGAAAGAAAAGGGGAGGAAGGGAGAAGGAAAGAAGAAATGAAAGAAAGAAAGAAAGAAAAAAAGAAAGAAAGAAAGAAAGAAAAAAAGAAAGAAAGAAAGAAAGGGAGGGAGAGAGATGCAAATAAAGAAGAAGTAAAAAAGTGAGGAAGAGATAAGGAAAGAATTAGAAAGACAAGAAGGAAAGAATGAAAGAAATAAAGGGAAGTAGAAAGAAAGAAAGAAAGAAAGAAAGTAGAAAGATGGTAGAAAGAAAGACAGAAATGGGAGGGAGAGAGATGGAAATGAAGCAGGAAAGAAAGAAGGAAAGAATGGAAAGAAAAGGGGAGGAAGGGAGAAGGAAAGAAGAAATGGAAGATAGAGATAAAGAAAGAAAGACAGAAAGAAGGAAAGAAAGAAAGAAAGAAAGAAAGAAAGAAAAGGGAAGATATAGGAAAGAAAGAAATACAAATAAATAAACAAAGAAATAAAGGAAAAGGGGAGAAGGAAAGAAAGAAAGAAAGAAAGAAAGAAAGAAAGAAAGAAGACGGTAGAAAGAAAAAAAGTAATGGGAGGGAGAGAGATGGAAATAAAGCAAGAAAGTAAAAAAAGGGAGGGAGAGATAAGGAAAGAACGAGAAAGAAAGAAGGAAAGAATGAACTAAATAAAAGGGAGGTAGAGAAGGAAAGAAAGAAATACAAAAAAAAATGAAAGAAAGATAGATAGAAATGGGAGGGAGAGAGAAGGAATTAAGCCAGAAGTAAAAAAAAAAAAAAGGAAGGGAGAGAGAAGGAATGAAAGAGAAAAGAAAGAATGAATGAAAGAAAGAAATAGGGAGGTAGAGAATGAAAGCAAGAAAAGGGGAGGTTGAGAAGGAATGAAATAAAGAAATACGAAGAATAAGCAAAGAAATAATGAATATAAGGAATATAAAGAAATAATAAATAAGAAAGAAAGAAAAAGAAAGAAAGAAAGCAAAATGAAGGTAGTGAAGGAAAGAAAAACAAGAAAGAAAGAGGAGGTAGAGAGAAGGGAAGAAAGAAAGCTAGAAAGAAAAGCTAGAAAGAAGGAAATGGGAGGGAGAGAGATGGAAATAAAGCAAGAAGTAAAAAAAGGGAGGAAGATAAGGAAAGAATTAGAAAGAAAGAAGGAAAGAATGAAAGAAATAAAAGGGAGGTA
>NW_027507726.1:940326-959492 GCF_037356315.1 Lithobates pipiens | reverse complement strand
CTTGCATGCATCCCAAAAAAAAGCTGAATGCTGTTCTTAATTGATTTTTTACTCCCCCCCCCCCCCCCCCCTTCACACAGGAACAGAGCTGATGCTGCCAACCACAAGATGTGTGCTGGAGCTCCTTACCCCTTTATCTCTTGGCGTCAGAAAAACTTGTCAGAAGTGACTCGTTCCGATAGAGGGAGGAGGAGACTTGCGCCGATAGAGGGAGGAGGAGACTTGCGCCGATAGAGGGGAGGAGGAGACTCGAGCAGATAGAGGGGAGGAGGAGACTCGAGCAGATAGAGGGGAGGAGGAGACTCGAGCAGATAGAGGGGAGGAGGAGACTCGAGCAGATAGAGGGGAGGAGGAGACTCGAGCAGATAGAGGGGAGGAGGAGACTCGAGCAGATAGAGGGGAGGAGGAGACTCGAGCCGATAGAGGGGAGGAGGAGACTCGAGCCGATAGAGGGGAGGAGGAGACTCGAGCCGATAGAGGGGAGGAGGAGACTCGCGCCGATAGAGGGGAGGAGGAGACTCGCGCCGATAGAGGGGAGGAGGAGACTCGCGCCGATAGAGGGGAGGAGGAGACTCGCGCCGATAGAGGGGAGGAGGAGACTCGCGCCGATAGAGGGGAGGAGGAGACTCGAGCCGATAGAGGGGAGGAGGAGACTCGAGCCGATAGAGGGGAGGAGGAGACTCGAGCCGATAGAGGGGAGGAGGAGACTCGCGCCGATAGAGGGGAGGAGGAGACTCGCGCCGATAGAGGGGAGGAGGAGACTCGCGCCGATAGAGGGGAGGAGGAGACTCGTGCCGATAGAGGGGAGGAGGAGACTCGCGCCGATAGAGGGGAGGAGGAGACTCGCGCAGATAGAGGGAGGGAGGATGGGTAGGGTAGGGAGGAGCAGACTGCTACTGATAGCAGAGGAAGGAGGCAGTGTACAGAAATGACACTCAGTGCTCTGGACTGAGATAAGTACACACTATAGAGGGATATGATTTGTTCAGATTTCATGTCTGAGGTTTACAGCCACCTTAAGGATTTGAAAAGCTGAGAGCCACACTCCAATATTTTCCGCCCTTAGCATTTTTATTGCACTGCCAATGAAGCAAGTGCGTACATATTATATCCCCCTAAACCCCACCCATTAATGCGTTTCACCACTGTAGACTTGCTCTCAAGGGGGTGAAGCGCGTTAAGGTGTTTAGGGGGAGATTGCGATGTATAGAATTGCTTCATTTATAGAGCAAATATTGGAGCTTTTCATATCCTTGAATGGTGAGGCGGAGGCGGGCTCTCGGGTCCGGCACCCCGACTGCCGATTGGCGGAGGAGTCTGGAGCGGTGATGTGGATTTAGGAATGTTCCCGCTGTGTCTGAAGGACCGACCCAGGAAATAAACCAAAAAACATGCCCACTTTACCACCCTCTTTATATCTGCAGACTGCCTGTTCCGGCTGTGCCCCATGAACAGATATTCAGCTCAGAAACAGTTCTGGAAAGCGGCAAAACCCGGAGCCAGCAACACCACCGACACCGTCCTCCTCAACAAGCTGCATGTAAGTCCTCCGTCCACATACAGCCGACTTCTAGATTGTGAGCTCTCAGGATCAGGGCCTCTGATTCCTCCTGTATTGTAACTGTAATGTCTGCCCTCATATTGTAAAGCGCTGCGCAAACTGTTGGCGCCATATAAATCCTGTATTATAATAATAAAATATACCTAATATATAATATCCTGTATTATAAAATATATAATTCTGCTATTATAATAATAATAAATCCTGTATAATAATTTCTGTGCAAGTGACAATGTAGCAATCCGTCTCATTGTGTGTTTCAGCATGCAGCAGATTTGGAGAAAAAGCAAAATGATACGGAGAACCGCAAGCTCTTGGGAACAGTCATCCAGTACGGGAATGTCATTCAGGTGCAGTACTCTGTCGGGGGGGGGGGGGGGGTTGGGGGTTATCTTGTGGCTCACCGGTCACAAAGGTCGATCAATACATTTTTTATTCTAGAGGTATGTGCTGAATGCTAGGAGTCTGCCAGGGACACAACCCCCCCCCCCCCCCACCCCCCACCCACCTTCATTCTTCATGGTGCTCATCTCTAACAAATGCTTGGAGCTGGAGATGAGTACTGAGTACTGGCTACCAACACCGCCATTTTCCTCCCAGTTGCATTGTTGGGGGGGGGGGGGGGGGGTGTCCAGACATGTAGCTTGGCATCCTCCATCATGCAGGAAAATGGGACCAAGTATTCCATGTACCCGGGGGGGTGGGGGAGGGGTATGTAGGAGACTGTAATAATAGAGACTTCTTTGAATCCACAAACCATTACAGCTCCCATCTGCCACGGCTCTTCCAGGTTCTTATCCGGCTCACAGCACATACCGACCTGTAAGATCTTTGATGCCTCCACACAGGGCCACCATCAGTTCAGTTGGGGGGTCGGGCCCCCAGGCAGCTTTCTGGTGCAGACAGTCCCAAGGGCTGCTAATTGCAGTTCAGCTGCCCCCCCCCCCTTTCCCCCGGGCAGCACATCAGCTCCTCCCTCCTCCCGCCCGCTGTCAGCTGCTGCATCTGGGAGCCACACGGGGATTGGTTTCAGGGATTCCATAAACTGTGATTACTATGTTTGTGATTGATCAGGGAGCCTCTATACAGAGTGCTTCCTGTTCATTCATTGTGCAGTGCAGCTGAGGCGGCAGAGACAGGATATGGGAACCATATTACAATCGCTTGGTCTAAAAAGTGAGACATCGGGGGTCTTGGGATACCCCTGATATTTCACCGGAGCGCCCCCCTTCCCCCAACAGGCCTCTAAAATACATTAAAAAAGTAATTAATGGGCTCGTCCACACCGGCTGCATGAGTGATTTGTTCATGTGGCAGGAGCCATGTGGCAAGACCTCACTGGTGTGCCAATATCCGCTCTTCCAGTGAGGAAATAGCGGGTGGCAGAGAATTTACAGGAACTTCTTCAGAGGCAAATCATGGAACTAAAATGGTCTTTTACAAAGTATATTATAATAAAATACTGTATTCATAATATTTTTAAACCCAACACACATGTTTTGAATAGAAAGGGGCCCCCTGTCAGGTTTTTATTGCTCTGTCCCCACTAGAGGGATTCATGCTCTTTGTTGGTCCAGGTGACCACTGCCGGAAAGTGATGATTCCAAACTTTACAGCTGCCCTGGAGAGGCAAGTAAGGGGAAGATCTTCCAATGGGGACTCCTGTCTTGCCCCTCACATTGTCCTTTCACTTCCTGTTTTGGGGTAATTTGCACTTTACCTTCTATTCAACATCCAATGAGAGTTGAGAAGCTGATATCTAGACCTGGACGGGGCTCGGGAATTACCTTCATAAGAGACATTTTTAGGCTATTGATCGGTTTTCTCTTTTTAGCTGCTACACTTGAAGAGTAACAAGTACCTCACGGTGAACAAACGCCTCCCGGCTCTGCTGGAGAAGAACGCAATGCGGGTAACACTGGACGAGGCCGGCAATGAAGGCTCCTGGTTCTACATCCAACCATTTTACAAGCTGCGGTCCATCGGTGACAGTGTGAGTGATTGGGGGAGAGGATAGGGGAGGAGGGGAGATCCTACAAGGCTTGACTTCTCCTTCTCTTCACAAATAGGAGTTCCTCTCTTTATAGACATTGTAGTCGTATCTGCAGATCGCTAGTAATGGCGTTTTCCCCTTATTTATTAATTTTCTTCATATGAAAAGATACAATTCTTAAAGTGTGTGTGTGTATATATATATATATATATATATTATACCATTCTAATTAAATGCCTAAAAAATGAGGACCACCTCCTAATATAGTTCAGGGGTCTCCAGTGAAGGTCCTGGTAATCCCCCATCATACAAAGACATTGTAGAAAATTGTGCTCTGCCAAGGTTGTGGAAACACTTTGGTGAAGACCCTTTTCTGTTCCACTGTGACCCCCTCTGTGTACAAAGCCAGCTCCATACAGATACGGGACCTGCCCTTAACCCTATGAGGCCTTCCCAAAGGTGTTCAGTAGGTTTGAGGTCATGGAGGAACTTGTGTCCTGCACAGAGCCCTGACCTCTTCCCTACTGAACGCCTTTTGAGATGAATTTGGAAACCAATGTTGAGCCGGGTCTTTCTTTTTTTTTTTTGGTGCCCAACATGTGAGCCAGGTTTCCTCACCCAACATTAGTATCTGACCACACATATGGGACAAATGCCCACAGACACCCTACAAAAACTTGTGGAAATCCTTCACAGAAAAGTGGAGGCCCTTAGTCACAAAGGGGACAACTCCATATTAATGGCTGCGGGGGAAGGAGGGCAACTCCATAAAGACATGGTGTGACCAGTGTGGTGTGGAGGAACTCGACTGTCCAGCACAGAGCCCTGACCGCCTCCCTACTGGTCACCTGACCGCCTCCCTACTGGTCACCTGACCGCCTCCCTACTGGTCACCTGACCGCCTCCCTACTGGTCACCTTTTGGGGTGAATTGAAATGCTATTTTCAGCCATGTCTTTTGGATCTTTTTTTTTTTTTTGCCCAATGTAAGGCTGGATGTATGAGCCAGGTCTTCTCATCCAACATCAGTACTTGACCTCACAAATGGGCCCAGATTCCCACAGACACCCTCAAATTTGTGGAAAGTCCTCCCATAAAAATGGAGGATGTTACAGCCACATAAGGGGGCAAATACATATGACCATTTTGGAATGGGCGGTGTGGAGGGCAGGAGTGAACATTTCTTGACCATTTCATGCAAATCGGCCTATCCAAACTCCCCCCCCACCCCCCCCCCCCCCCCCCCCCCAAAGGAGCCCTCCTAAATATGTTCAGCTTTGGGGAACTCTTACTAAAATCAGTTAATTGGGAATCAATTTGAAAAAATGCCTCTTACATTAGTGGTTAGAAATCCACCCTGAAAGAATGTGACTCTGTAAATCGGCCCATTCAGTTTAAAGCTGTAGTAAACCGCAGAAAAGAAAACAAATCTGCAACACAATAGCATGATGTGCTAGTATGCATCACATACTATCACATTATGAAATACGTTGGAGAGAAGCTCCCGTAGTGTGGCCGGTCACCGCTGAGGGGGCAGACATGTTCCCTGGTGTTTTCTCCTGGGTTTGCGGGCTTCAGCGCTGTGAGTGGCCGGAGGCGTGATGATGTCACTCCTGTGTGTGGGAGTCCTCCGTTCCAACAGATATTCGCTGGACCCTCAGAGCGCATGCGCTGCTGTCAGTGGCTGCATGCAGGGCGAACATCTCCTAAACTCTGCAGGTTTACAAGAGATTCATTTTACCTACAGGTAAGTTTTATTATAGACCTTATTATAGACATACCTGTAGTAAAAATGACCACGGAACAATACAACCGCTTTAAAGTGTCTGTATATCCGCACATACAAAACCTGTAAGGCAAAGGTATAATGAGCTAGTATACAGCCCATACTAGCTCATTATGAAATACTCGCCTTAGAACAAGGTGACATGTTCCCGCTGCGTTTCTTTCGGAGCAGCGATGTCGTCACTCCTGCACATGTGCGGGGAGACTTCTTTCCAGTAAGGTCTGGCACTTCAGCCGGACATTCACAGCGCATGCGTTGCTGGTGTCAGCGGCTGCATGCAAAGTGACCTACACGGTTTAGGAAACATTCATTTTACCTACAGGTAGGCCCCATTATAGACCAGTGATGGCGAACCTCGGCACCCCAGATGTTTTGGAACTACATTTCCCATGATGCTCCACTACACTGTACAGGGCCAGAGCATCATGGGGAATGTAGTTCTGAAACCTCTGGGGTGCCGAGGTTCCCCATCACTGTTATAGGCTTAGCAAAATATAATAAAGAAAAAGTTGCACTGCTAATAACTCAAGTTGCATAATCTCAGCAACTACCATCACCACTGCGACAAATTGTATGTGAAATGAATGGTGATAAAAATGCAGCGCTGGGAAATAACCGAACGCATCCAAACGTCACCTGTGAAGAGAGCTGCGTCACTAAATGATGTGTGAGAAGAGATGATACAAATATATATAAGAATCCACTAAAATCATTCCATGTATAAAAGATGGTGAGTAATCTCAGGCGTCCGTGGCACAAGAACGGGCTAAAAACATTCACAGTACAGTCCTATGACAAAGAACAATCGACCTCTAAACCACAAGAGTCCCAAATCCCTCCACATGGCGGTGTGAAGTCAATTGGAGATGAGTGGGAAATATTATTTTCTTATGATGAAAATTGAAAGGTGTATAATGTGAGCCGACATCCACATAGGACAATCTGGGTTGTACATCAAACGCCAAAGAAGGGGAATGAATACTCTGACCCCGAAGCGTGGACGCCGACAGCCGGCGAGTCAATCCAGCATGAATGGATGGTCTCCAACGAACTGGTCAGCCAGGACTGTCGCAGTTAGGACGATATACTTCTCCATCTATATCCAGGGGTGAATCGATCGTCTCCAATGAACGCCTCCGCCAGGACTGTCGCAGTTAGGACAGTATTCTTCTGCGTCTATATATTAAGGGCTCCAGCCGGCAGGTGTACTAAATTAGCGGCTGTATAAAGAGCCTAGGAGACTATATACCCGACATCTACTGGGGCATAAATGATGAAACGCGTCGGGTAATAGTCTGCCAGGCTCTTTATACCACACTCATTGTAGTATCTTTTTGTGATCACGCTATGTACACATCTTAATTGATGGTCTGTACATTTTTATTTTTATGCAATTAAAACCCTTTTTGTCTTGGATTTATCTGCACTATGTGGAGGCCTTTTTTTTTTTTTTTATCCCATGACAAATGCTGTCAGTCAGATATTCACTAACACCTGCCGGCTGGAGCCCTTGTTGTGAACATCCAACACAGATCTCTCTGGATATAGACGCACACATATACTGTCCTAACTGCAACAGTTCTGGTTGGGGCATTCATTGGAGACGATCGATTCACCCCTGGATATAGATTGAGACGTATACTGTCCCGGCTGACCAGTTTGTTGGAGACCATCAATTCATGCTTCATTGACTCACCGCCATCAGCGTGTGTGCGTCCACGCTTTGGGGTAAGGCCCCTTTCACACTGGGGCGGAAGCGGCGTCGGCAGTAAAATGGCGCTAATTTTAGCGGCGGTATTCGGCTGCTAGCGGAGGTGGTTTTACCCCCCTGCTAGCGGCTGCTGCAGCAACGCTTTGCCGGCAGGTATAGCCACGCTGCCATGTTGATTTCAATGGGCAGGAGCAGTATACACGCCGCTCCAAAGATGCGGCTTGCAGGACTTTTTTTTTTCTGTCCTGCCAGCGCACCGCTCCTGTGTGAGCCCTCGGGGACTCACATTGGAGACAAAACAGCGGCTGTTTCAGGGCACTTTGCAGCCGCTATTTTTAGCACTGTAGTGCCTGCAAAGCGCCCCAATGTGTAAGGGGTCTAAGTTTTTCGTTCCTCCTCTTTTGGAGTTTGTACAACCCCGATTGTTGTATGTGGATGTCGGCTCATACATTATATACTGTTATAGGCTTACCTATAGGTAAAAAAATAAAGGGTATACAATCACTTTAAAGCTCCCAGAAAACGGACCACACTGGGGGAAGGATGTGCTTCTATGACTAGCATGGTCAGTTTATAATAGGAAAGCGATGGACTGGCAGGATCACCATGGATTTCACACACGGAAGCAATACAAAGTACGGGAGACTTCTTTTTTTAGTACAAGGTACAGCAACCACATACAGGGATACCCCACTTTTAAGTACACAATGGGGACCAGAGCATGTATGTAAAATGAAAATGTAATTAAAGTGAAGCAATACCCTTTTTTACTTCTGGGGTGTCAAGGGCTATAGTGGGGGGGGGGGGGGGGTCAGGGAGGGTGTCTTCTAGTAGTGGGGAATCTGAACTATCCATGCATGGGTTACTCAGCAGCAACTTTTAGCTTGGACCACTTTACATCCACTCCACGGGTATGTCCTGGCAGGCATGTCTTCATTCACCGCTATGTCTTCATTCACCGCTATGTCTTCATTCACCGCTATGTCTTCATTCACCGCTATGTCTTCATTCACCGCTATGCCTTCATTCACCGCTATGCCTTCATTCACCGCTATGCCTTCATTCACCGCTATGTCCTCGCGAGTGTATGTAAAGTGAGTGTACATAAAGCGGGGTATGCCTGCATCAGGAATATGGAATGTTGGGGTAACATTCTGTGAAGGTGATTGGTGTCATGCTGCTGGGTGGAGAACGGCGGGTGTAGAATATGGTTGAGGATTCAGTTGGTTCCACTTTTTTTTCCCCCCCCTCAGTTTCTAAATTTGGTGTCTTGTGAAGGAAATTCATTGTTGACACTTCTCTCCCGTTCAGCTTTCTGAACACCTTGTAATTCCTCCAGCTATGTTGTGGCTTTTTGTGAAATTAAATACTAAACACGAGTGTTGGGTTGTATAATTGGCAACAATGTGTGACTTCCTGCATAGAGACATCTTATTGCATCGCACTAAAAATACACAACTGACATGTACACATTGGAACTGCACTTCAAATCCTGTTCAGCTGTTTCTGTGGTTTGCACATCAATGTGTGTGTATATATTACCAAGATTACTAGATTGTTTCCTATTCTCTGCCTAATTATGGTCATCTACTATGTACAACCACTTCATTGCCTGTAGAAGGCGATGCAGGGGGCCACAAGGTTTACCACTGATGCTGCAGTGTGGCATGTATGTGTGGATCACAGGAACATCCAGACAGCGTTAAACAAAACAAAACTTTGCCAGTTAAGGTGGTGTATGCGTGTGTGTGTGTGTGTGTGTGTGTGTGTGTGTGTGTGTGTGTGCATGCGTGTGTGTGTGTGTGAGGATTGCTCTGAGTTCAGTTTTCGGATCCTGGAGTCGGTGGTGGTTGCACTGTCCCTTTTATGGCCGAATCCACAACTCTTCAGGAACACGAGAAGCATTGAGGGTGTTTTGTAAAAAAAAAAAAATCGGGAGTTCTTTGAGAACAGACCGTACAGAATAAATAGTCCCATAAACAGTATACAGTGCCGTACAGAACTGACAATTATGCTGACATATTGGTTTTATTTTTTGGCTGCTTCCTCCCCGTTGTAGAATGGGGGGGTTGTGGTGTTGATGGTAATAGTTTCCAGCAGAACGTTCAATGAATTCCCTCGTTTTCGGCTTCTGTGTAAAGCCACCATTTATTTTATTTATTTTTTCTTGTTTTAACGTTCCCCATGGATACATGAAGGGTCCTCCGGGTCAGAACTCGGGGGGGGGGGGGGGGGGGGGGGTGGGTGGGTTGTTGGATGTTCAGTGGGACGCCTCGGGGTCTGGTATCATTTGGGTCAGACGGAATGTTTCTCTTCCAGTCACTCGGGGCCGTGATGTCGGCACATATCGGGAGACGTTTATTCATTGGGTGGCTGCGGAAGGGTCACTCCAGAGACCTTCTGTAACAAATGGTGAAGAGTACCGGCCATGCTGGAGACTCGTAGAAATGTCGGATATTTCCTGCACTTACCACCCTGTGTCTTCTTCTTGTAGGTGGTCATCGGTGATAAAGTTGTCCTTAACCCCGTCAATGCTGGGCAGCCATTGCACGCCAGCAGCCACCAGCTAGCGGATAACCCCGGATGTAATGAGGTGAGTCACAGTATGTGTACATCATTGTACCTATATATACTATACATGCTATACATGCTATACATGCTATACATGCTATACATGCTATACAAAGTCATTTGGGCTTTGTCTGACTTTCTCCTATCGCATGTTTATAAGAAATGTTATTAGTCTTGTGTATATCCACTATACAGCGGGAAAATGCTGATCGTCTCCCCTGCAGATTGTGTAAGTTTGCCCACTTACATAGAAATGAAGGGTCTATCATTTCTATCATATGATGGAGACAGAATATCAACCAAAAATCCTGAAAAATCACACAATACATACATGTTATAAATGGTGTTGCAGTTCAGGGAGTAAACAGTTTTTGATTTCCTACCAACCAATGATGCAGTCACCAAACAAACCATTGGTAACACAATACTCCGCCATGGATTGAAATCCTGCAGCCCCCGCAAGGTCCCCCTCCTCAGGAAGACACATGGACAGGTCCCCCTCTTCGGGGAAGACACATGGACAGGTCCCCCTCTTCGGGGAAGACACATGGACAGGTCCCCCTCTTCGGGGAAGACACATGGACAGGTCCCCCTCTTCGGGGAAGACACATGGACAGGTCCCCCTCTTCGGGGAAGACACATGGACAGGTCCCCCTCTTCGGGGAAGACACATGGACAGGTCCCCCTCTTCGGGGAAGACACATGGACAGGTCCCCCTCTTCGGGGAAGACACATGGACAGGTCCCCCTCTTCGGGGAAGACACATGGACAGGTCCCCCTCTTCGGGGAAGACACATGGACAGGTCCCCCTCTTCGGGGAAGACACATGGACAGGTCCCCCTCTTCGGGGAAGACACATGGACAGGTCCCCTCTTCGGGGAAGACACATGGACAGGTCCCCCTCTTCGGGGAAGACACATGGACAGGTCCCCCTCTTCGGGGAAGACACATGGACAGGTCCCCCTCTTCGGGGAAGACACATGGACAGGTCCCCCTCTTCGGGGAAGACACATGGACAGGTCCCCCTCTTCGGGGAAGACACATGGACAGGTCCCCCTCTTCGGGGAAGACACATGGACAGGTCCCCCTCTTCGGGGAAGACACATGGACAGGTCCCCCTCTTCGGGGAAGACACATGGACAGGTCCCCCTCTTCGGGGAAGACACATGGACAGGTCCCCCTCTTCGGGGAAGACACATGGACAGGTCCCCCTCTTCGGGGAAGACACATGGACAGGTCCCCCTCTTCGGGGAAGACACATGGACAGGTCCCCCTCTTCGGGGAAGACACATGGACAGGTCCCCCTCTTCGGGGAAGACACATGGACAGGTCCCCCTCTTCGGGGAAGACACATGGACAGGTCCCCCTCTTCGGGGAAGACACATGGACAGGTCCCCCTCTTCGGGAAGACACATGGACAGGTCCCCCTCTTCGGGGAAGACACATGGACAGGTCCCCCTCTTCGGGGAAGACACATGGACAGGTCCCCCTCTTCGGGGAAGACACATGGACAGGTCCCCCTCTTCGGGGAAGACACATGGACAGGTCCCCCTCTTCGGGGAAGACACATGGACAGGTCCCCCTCTTCGGGGAAGACACATGGACAGGTCCCCCTCTTCGGGGAAGACACATGGACAGGTCCCCCTCTTCGGGGAAGACACATGGACAGGTCCCCCTCTTCGGGGAAGACACATGGACAGGTCCCCCTCTTCGGGGAAGACACATGGACAGGTCCCCCTCTTCGGGGAAGACACATGGACAGGTCCCCCTCTTCGGGGAAGACACATGGACAGGTCCCCCTCTTCGGGGAAGACACATGGACAGGTCCCCCTCTTCGGGGAAGACACATGGACAGGTCCCCCTCTTCGGGGAAGACACATGGACAGGTCCCCCTCTTCGGGGAAGACACATGGACAGGTCCCCCTCTTCGGGGAAGACACATGGACAGGTCCCCCTCTTCGGGGAAGACACATGGACAGGTCCCCCTCTTCGGGGAAGACACATGGACAGGTCCCCCTCTTCGGGGAAGACACATGGACAGGTCCCCCTCTTCGGGGAAGACACATGGACAGGTCCCCCTCTTCGGGGAAGACACATGGACAGGTCCCCCTCTTCGGGGAAGACACATGGACAGGTCCCCCTCTTCGGGGAAGACACATGGACAGGTCCCCCTCTTCGGGGAAGACACATGGACAGGTCCCCCTCTTCGGGGAAGACACATGGACAGGTCCCCCTCTTCGGGGAAGACACATGGACAGGTCCCCCTCTTCGGGGAAGACACATGGACAGGTCCCCCTCTTCGGGGAAGACACATGGACAGGTCCCCCTCTTCGGGGAAGACACATGGACAGGTCCCCCTCTTCGGGGAAGACACATGGACAGGTCCCCCTCTTCGGGGAAGACACATGGACAGGTCCCCCTCTTCGGGGAAGACACATGGACAGGTCCCCCTCTTCGGGGAAGACACATGGACAGGTCCCCCTCTTCGGGGAAGACACATGGACAGGTCCCCCTCTTCGGGGAAGACACATGGACAGGTCCCCCTCTTCGGGGAAGACACATGGACAGGTCCCCCTCTTCGGGGAAGACACATGGACAGGTCCCCCTCTTTGGGGAAGACACATGGACAGGTCCCCCTCTTTGGGGAAGACACATGGACAGGTCCCCCTCTTCGGGGAAGACACATGGACAGGTCCGTCTGAAGTTTGCCAGTGAACATCTAAATGATTCAGAGAAGGATCGGGGAGAAAGTTCTGTGATCAGATGAGACCAAAATTCAGCTCTTTGGCATCAACTCGACTCACTGTCTTTGGAGGAAGAAAAATGGTGACTATGACCCTAAGAACACCATCCCTACAGTCACACACAGAGGTGGGAACATGAACACCATCCCTACAGTCACACACACAGGTGGGAACATGAACACCATCCCTACAGTGACACGGAGGGGGGAACATGATTCTTTGGGGCTGTTTCTCTGATAAAGCTACAGGCCGACATTGCCGCATTGAGGGGCCAATGGACGGGGCCATGTATTGTAAGATGTTGGCGAACCTTCTTCCCTCATCCAGAACACTGAAGATGGGTCATGGATGAGTCTTCCAGCATAACAATGACCCAAAACATACCACCAAGGCACCAAAGGAGTGGCTCAAGAAGAAGCACAGTAAGGTCATGGAGTGGTCTCAACAGTCTCCAGACCTTAATCCCATAGAAAATGTATGGAGGAGCTGAAACTTTGAGTTGCCAAGAGACCTTCAGGATTTAGAGAAGATCTGTAGAGAAGAGAGGAGAAAATCCCTCCTGAGATGTGGAAACCTCATCACCACCTACAAGAGACGTCTGACCTCTGTGATCACCAACAAGGGTTTCTCCACCAACTACTAAGGGGATCAAATACTTATTTTAATGTTTGTATCATGTGATTTTTCTTGTTTTCTGGTTGATATTGTAAGTGGGCAAAATTAACAAATTTGCAGCAAATCAAATTCTTTTTCCTCACTGTCTGCAACCTACAATTTGCATTGAGGGGTGAATTATTAGTAATGTAATACTATTGGGGCCCACTTACACTCTTATGTAATGTATGAATTTATTTCCGGTAGTACTTTGTTTACAGTACGGGTTCCAACAAAAACTGTTGCCTTTTAAAGCACAAATTCTGACACTTTAACGTGAAAGTCAATAGAAATTCATTAAACATAGAACCTGCATTTTGATCTGTTGGCAACAGTTATTACCAATAAACATGTGCACTTCGTTTTATTTGTTTTTTTTTTATTTTTTTAAACGAATTTCGACAAATTTGATAATTCAGAAACATCCGAATTATCGAAAACCCGTTTTAACAAATTCGGAAGTCTGAAATAACGAAAATTTTAATACCTATAAATCCTGATTACCTATAAACTCAAATTTGGCTGTTGGAGAATGTAATGAATACATTTTTATCCAACGTTACTAATTATACAAAATGACGAATGTCGTATCTAAACGAATGGAACGGAACAAATTAAGTTTTTATTATTTGTTACAATAATAATTAAAAATGTTAATTCGTTCCATTTGTTTAGATGCGGCAGTCGTTATTTCGGATAATTCGTAACTTGTGATAAATTCTATTCGTTGCGTTCACTAACAGCCAAATTTGAAAGGAAATTCCAATACTTATGATTTAGAATTTTAAACATATGGTCTCTCTCCTTGTACAGTTTTTAGCCCTGAAGAAGGGATTCTATAATCCATGAAACGCATTGGTTGTGCATTTTAACAATTTCTCCAATAAAATCTTGGACCCCTACCAATTCATAACTCATTTTTTTTTTTTTTTTTAAAGTTCTTCATCCACCAGAACAGATGGCACTTGAATTGCAGATAGAGAATGTCTGCATCC
Source organism: Lithobates pipiens (assembly GCF_037356315.1). NCBI lineage: Eukaryota > Metazoa > Chordata > Amphibia > Anura > Ranidae > Lithobates > Lithobates pipiens. The sequence continues at coordinate 945,478 of NW_027507726.1, read as the reverse complement.
CTATATGTGGGCTCGGTTTACAGCAGCCTTTATAAAGCTTTTCTCTCCAGGAGAATCCTTTAAAATTTCGAGATGTTGGGCAACCACTTCCAAAAAACGATATATTGGGGATCAGCAGGAAATAATTCCCCCTCAACATTAGTGGTCGAAATTCCCCCAAAGATCATTGAAGTCATGCCGTTGGCTTTGCCAAATAGCATTGGTCCTAGAACTTTGTAGGCTCCATCAAATGGAAGGCCCATCAACCACAGAACCCTGTTGGATAATAGCTGATCCACGGACACAATCGGTATCATTGTCCCCAAACACCCAAGACAACTGTTCCAGAAGACCTGAATAATGGTTGATGTTCCAGAACATTCTAATGGTTCTTTTTTGCTCCTTGGTTGTAGGTGAATTCAGTGAACTGTAACACCAGCTGGAAGATTGTGCTTTTCATGAAGTGGAGTGACAACAAAGATGACATCCTGAAGGGGGTGAGTGAGAAAATCTGGAGGAAGATGTGGAAACTGGGATTTGGGGAGTTTTTTTTGTTTTTTTTTGGAATGTCTACATTTATCCGCACTGTAGGTACAGCCAGGGGCAAAGTTCAACTACTTTGGTCACTGATGCATTAAGGAAATCTGGGTACCTCTGTCTTTTCTGTCTTTTCTGTCTTTTCTGTCTTTTCTGTCTTTTCTGTCTTTTCTGTCTTTTCTGTCTTTTCTGTCTTCTCTCTCTATCACCTCTATCTCTACACACCATGAATGTGCCCCTGTGTTGCAGTGAAGGGTGGAAGGTTAGTTGCTGTCGCTGTTTGGAGTTTGTGGAGTGACTTGGCCGCCTTTTTGGTTTTTATTAAGTATCATAGGACAGTCTAGGGCTGTGTGAGGTCCTGGCCTTGTTCTGAGATCACATGGCTGATGGGTGGGCAGGTGTTGGAGGAGGCTGTGCCATACTTGGCAAGAAAATCTCAAAGCATAGACTGTCTAATACATCTAATGGTGTCCAAAATTAATGCCCAGCTTAAAGCTAAAACCGTTTCTAAAGCTGCTCATTTTTTGCTTCTGAAGCGATTGTGCTCCATGTACCTGGCTCTCTTCTCATGCTGAATGGACCTGGCACTGTACAGGCCACTGGAAAAAAAAAATAATCCTGCCCAGCTTATGCCAAGTGTGTGTGATCATTGGGTGGTAACATCCGCTCTGGGAGGCACGGGTGGTGGAGGGGGTCAGGCATGGCCAGCTACGGTGACACTGGTAAGTCCCCCCATATTGTAACCAGAGAGCACTTTAAAGGCTGCACAACCTGTGTTTGTATGTTTCCTGATGTTCTACATTAATGTTTCCCCCACCGCCAAGAACCCCCCCGTTCAGCTCCTCATATGACTGCACTTGGGAGTTAAAGTGGAAGTAACCCCCCCCCCTATTGTTTTCAGCCAAGGAAGCCGCCATCTTGGCCTCTGTTTTAATATTCAACTGCCATGATGCTGCACATGCGATTAGTTATGACACCGGCATTGGTTGGTTTGGTTATCCTCTCGACCAAACTCGCAATCTGACAGTTACATTCCCAGCACTTGCCGGGAAACTCGCTGTTTTTCTGAAATTGTTAAATCAATGGGTTTACTTCCGCTGGAACCAGATGAAGACTATACATTGTTGAGCAGTGACCAATTGGAAAGCTTTGACTCTGGAGAATCTCTTTAAAGCTGCATTGTAATGATGCCCCATGTGGGAATCTCCTCTGTCTGATGGATGGTGGTGCCTTCTTCTTCTTCTTGCAGGGTGACGTTGTGCGGTTGTTCCATGCAGAGCAGGAGAAGTTCCTGACGTGTGATGACCATAGAAAGAAACAGTATGTATTTCTCAGGACCACCGGCCGCCAGTCCGCCACCTCTGCCACCAGCTCCAAGGCATTATGGGAAGTGGAGGTGAGCCAACAATGACCCGATGGTCCTCATTTATGATTGAAACGCTCAGCGATCCAGCGAAATGTCTGTCGTTTGTCTTCTCTGTAGGGGTTTAGGGCTTGGAAGCAAAATTTTAACTCCAAATATGTCTGACCCTATTCAGCCTTGAGAAACCTTTCAATAAAATGGTGTACAGTGAGCTTATTACAAGGGACTAAGAAGGAAAAGGTGTTCTAAAAAGATAAACGGTGCATGATTTTGTAAGAGAACCTGTTATGGTCATTTTCTTTTGGCCCATTAGCCAAGAAGCTTTTATACGGCCACTCAGGACGATTTTGGGGTCTCTTCTAGAACTGATTTTCTTTAATGGGGTAAATCCAATCCTTGAAATCTCATATGTGTGTCACCATGTTTGATCTCCGTTCCAATGGAGACCACAAGAGGCCGATTCTACAAACCTTATGTAGACGTGTCACTGCAGAGAACCCGCCCCAGACATTACCATGCAGCCATTGCTGGAGTGCTGGTAGGCAGGACATGGTTGTGAAGAGGATGCAGGTTTGACTCCATTGGCCGGCCGTGAAGTAAAATTAACCAGATCTAAAAATCGGACAAATGTAGTTGGCGGTTAATGTTTCGTACTTTTTGTTCCTTGTTTGGTAGGTTGTCCAGCATGACCCGTGTAGAGGAGGCGCTGGCTACTGGAACAGCCTATTCAGATTTAAACATTTGGCAACTGGACATTACCTGGCGGCGGAGGTGAGTGAGGAACCCCAAAGGCCTTGAACTTCCTTTTTTGCCCCTAGGACCACATTGCCGTAGCAGGAAGTTGACAAAGCTTTTCAAGCCGTGTAAATTTGTAGGCTTCTAGGACTTTCTCCAACTGGAGCCGTCTCAGAAATCTCCAACTGTATTAAGTAACCAGCCATGACTTCTATTTGCTGCTCCCCCCTCCCCCCCAGCAGGTGGCTTTAGAACAGGTACACTTTTTTTTTAATTTTTATTTTCTCACTGTACGGTTCTTTCCTCAGGTGAACCCTGACTATGAGGCAGGTAGCCTGGAAGCTGAGGTCTCAGTAAGTATGGCAGGTAGAAGCCTTGGTGCCTTAACCCACCTCCACCCAACATGACCCAGCTTGGTTAACCCATTACCAACCCTTGACGCTGTGCCCCCCCCCAACCCTTGATGCTGTGCCAGGTCCGCATTTTCCCTGGTGGCATTTATTCACGCTGCCCAGCCCCCCCCCCCCCCCTCAGCTTCCCCTATCAGCATCTTCTCCAGCTGCCCAGCCCCCCGGCTTCCATGCAATACTCGCCCATTTCATGGCTGTCTCCACCAACCGAGCTCCATGGTACATATACTGCAGAGGATGTACATAACGTCACTAATGGTATTCATGTGTTTAGCTATTCCCTGAGATTATTCCATTGGCTGAATAATCCAAAAGCCACAAAACACCTTTTTGTGGTGAATTCTCTTCATGCCGAATCATTGGAACATTTTAGCATTCTGAAGGTCTTGAGATGTTTCAGTTCATAAATTGCTTTCGTTGTCCTGGCTTGTGGAAGGATGGCGGTGTAAATATCTGAGAATGCCGGGCATCGTGCCAACCAGCACTTGTTTTATCTTGATGCCCCCTGGAGGATATCCGAGCCGGCTGGTTGTATTTTATGTATGGAGATTTTGTGCTTGTTTTCCATGTTTAACCCTGGAAGGTCATTTTTAACCAGTTCATCCCAAACCCCCCCCCCAGGAGGTGAGCAGTTTTTACATTTCTGCTCTGGATAAGTCTATTCTTCAGCCATGACATTGGCATGAAAGTGGAGCTCCACCCAAAAGGGGAAGTTCGGCTTGTTTGCCCCTCCACTGCCATATTTGGCACTTTTTTTTTGGGGGGGGGGGTACCTGGCTTTAACAAGTAGCCATTCCCACATCCGGCTCAGATCGCCGCGGTGACCTAAACCGGAAGTTTGCCCCCTACCCCTCTTGCAGCCTTCTAGGACATGTCTCAGGTCCCAGAAGACTACAGGACCGTTCACAAAGCGCAGTATAAAACAGGCTGTGAAGCTGCGAGGCTGAATCACTTCCCGTTTCCCTTACTTGTGATTCCGGCGCCTGGAGCGGATGGAAGAATCGGCTCGGGTGAGTACATCGCGGGATCCCTGGGCAGGTAATGTGTCCTTATATTAAAGGTCAACGGCTGCAGGATTTGTAGCTTTCATTTCAAGATTTAAAATTTCATCAAATGCATTTTTTTTTTGTCCAATGCTCATTAAAAAAAAAAAAAAAAAAAGTTGTAGATTAAAAGTATCAACTTTGATTTTCTAATCTGTCCTTTTTTAAAATTTTATGATTTTTATACGAAACATTGCAAAGTTATTTACAACTGAAATAAAAGGATTTTTTTTAAATTTTGTGCTTTTATTTAAACCTGACCAAAAAAACTAAAATAAAACGCTTAAATATTATAAAAGAAAAATATCAGTTGGAAAATACGAGGGGAGAAGGAAGGAGTTAAAGGGGTTTTAAAGGTTTATTTTATTTTATTTATTTTTAAATGACAAATCTGTCATACTTCCTCTGTGCAGTTGGTTTTGCACAGAGTGGCCCCGATTCTCCTCTTCTAGGGTCCCTCTGTGGTGCTCCTCCTCTTTTTAAATGCCCCCTCGGAGAAGCCATTTCCATGGGGACACTCGTGCTCCCAAGTCCTGCTGCGTCCATTGATAGACAGCAGGACTCGGTCCTGCCCCCCCCCCCCGACTCCCGCATCACTGGATTTGATTGACGGCAGTGGGAGCCAATCGCTCCTGCTGCTTTCAATCCATCCAATGAGGACAAGACACCATCTGGAGCTGCTGTGCTCATCCCCGTCGTTGGAACAATCGCGTTCAGGTAAGTAAAGGGGGGTTGGGGGGGGAGTGGCTGCTGTACTACAGAAGGTATTTTGCCTTAATGCATATAATGCAAACCTCGAGGGTTTACAACCCCGTAGGGGGGATTAGGGTCATCTTGGGGTTAATAAGGGGTTAAATAGACAAATCTTGATAAACTTTTTTCCATACTTCTCAGATTGCTTTAACTGACATCTGTGTCTGGAAGTTCATCCCTTTGACCTGCAGAGTAGATACAGAAGCAACAATGTTACTTTGTATCTCTATTCCATTTCAGATTTTTTTTTATAAACAACGTTACTTTGTATCTATTCCATTTAGGAACGATGTTTATAAACAGTGTTACTTTGTAGTATCTGAACACGGCAT
>NW_027507726.1:900326-935326 GCF_037356315.1 Lithobates pipiens | reverse complement strand
GCATCTCTTAGATTGGAACGTCCCCTGTGAAAGAAGACAAGGAAGCATTTGCCATTGTTCCCGTGTCCCCGGCGGAGGTTAGAGATCTGGACTTTGCCAATGATGCCAGTAAGGTTCTCTCGTCTATTGCTGGGAAGTTGGAGAAGGGGACCATTACCCAGAACGAGAGGAGGTAAGGGGCAGGTCATTGATGAATAGCTTGTGGTGGGACCGATCTCACAAATTTCTTTCCTGCAACCACAGACCGTGTTCACAGTGGAATCTCTCCCGCCGAGGCATTGTATTCCCCTGGTGCCAGGACCCCCACCCCAGGGCCGGTCCTACCATGTGTCCCAGTGGGTCCATTGGTCCCAGTCAGTACTTTGAGGAGGGCAGCAATTTGAACTATGGTCACCTCTCCTATTTACCCAGCAAATTGACGACTGAGATTTTTTTTCCAGCAGTTCTGTATCATGACGACAACTGCCCCAACGAGCCGTTCAGCCTGCCCCCCGCACTGCCCTAGCCTGCCCCCGCACTGCCCTAGCCTGCCCCCGCACTGCCCTAGCCTGCCCCCCGCACTGCCCTAGCCTGCCCCCGCACTGCCCTAGCCTGCCCCCGCACTGCCCTAGCCTGCCCCCGCACTGCCCTAGCCTGCCCCCGCACTGCCCTAGCCTGCCCCCGCACTGCCTTAGCCTGCCCCCGCACTGCCCTAGCCTGCCCCCGCACTGCCCTAGCCTGCCCCCGCACTGCCCTAGCCTGCCCCCGCACTGCCCTAGCCTGCCCCCGCACTGCCCTAGCCTGCCCCCGCACTGCCCTAGCCCGCCCCTTGTAATTTAACATGACGTCATATAATTAAGGTACTGTTGCATTGGAAATCTAACTTCATGATAAATTGAAATGTTTGTTTCTATGAAATAATGGATGTGGGAGCCTTTTTGGTGGGAGTTTTCTTACGGGGGGGGGCTGGGGGCGCAGCAGCATTTCATTCTTGGACCCAGGCAGCTTAATGTCTTGGGCCAGCCCTGATGCCCCCCACCCGGGAGAAGATGGTGATTGGCGGCTTTACCAGCCATTAGCGAAGATCGCATGTAAAATCAGGGGGACTGGTTGTACCAATCATGTTAATTGCTCAATCAACTTGGGTACATTCAACCTGCCCATACATGGTTTGTATTGTCTACGGCTGGATCCAAAGCACCTGGAAATACTGAATGACAAGTCTTCCCTGCTGCAGACCATTGTCCAGACATCTCCGCTTTCTACCATAGTCAGATGTTTGCCCCCCCCCCCCCCAGTCTCATTTTATTCTTGGGGTGTGACTCTCGCTCTTCCTTTCTATGATTCAGGGCGGTGACCAAACTCCTGGAGGAGTTGGTTTATTTTGTGACAGCCGGAGTGAATTCTGGGCAGGATGTTCTGGAGGTCCTGGTGAACAAACCCAACCGCGAACGCCAGAAACTGATGCGGGAGCAGAATATCCTGAAACAGGTGCAGGTCGTGTTCTGTATGGGTGGATCTACATTTGGAGTGTTGACATGCTGAGCATCGTTTTGTTCCTCCCCCCTCCCCCGCAGATTTTCAAGCTGTTGCAGGCCCCGTTCACGGATTGTGGTGATGGTCCAATGCTGAGACTGGAGGAACTGGGGGATCAAAGACACGCGCCCTTCAGGCACATCTGCCGGTTGTGCTACCGCGTCCTGCGCCACTCCCAGCAGGACTACCGCAAGAATCAGGTATTTTTAATGATGCCTGAAAAGTGTCCCCCCTGCTGAGCGCTATTCACATCCAGCGTGGTCAGGGAACGTGCCGTTATTATAGTCGGCCTGACTAATGTTAGACTTCAGGGGCTCCACCACTTACACATTTTCAAATATTTATATAGAAATCCTTTTATTGAAAAAACAAGGGAGCTGCAGATAAGAAGATATTGCTCACAAATTTATGACATCTATGCCGTCCGTACTCCTTCTTCCTCTTCTTCCTCTTCTTCCTCTTCTTCCTCTTCTTCCTCTTCTTCCTCTTCTTCCTCTTCCTCTTCCTCCTCTTCTTCCTCTTCCTCTTCTTCCTCTTCTTCCTCTTCCTCTTCCTCTTCTTCCTCTTCCTCTTCTTCCTCTTCCTCTTCTTCCTCTTCCTCTTCTTCCTCTTCCTCCTCTTCTTCCTCTTCCTCTTCCTCTTCTTCCTCTTCCTCTTCCTCTTCCACCTCCTCTTCCACCTCCTCTTCCTCTTCTTCTTCTTCCTTCTCTTCCTCCTCTTCCTCTTCTTCCTCTTCTTCCTCTTCTTCTTCCTCTTCCTCTTCCTCCTCCTTGACGTATTTTTCCATTTTTCTTTCTCTCTTCGAAAGGATGACCTTGTGCTCCCCTTAAAACGTGATCCCTTTTTATGAGGGGGTTGGCAGGGCTGGGACAAGGGGTGGGCAGGAGGGGCAGCCGCCTCTAGAGAACAGTCATGGGGGCGCATCCCACTCACCTGCCACTGATCTGGTGTGTGCATGTGGTGGTAAGTAAACACTCAATGCCAAGAAGGGGGCAGCGGATGGGCACAGGGTGGTACACCCATCCCATGGCACGCATTAGCAACAGGCAAGATGGGCATGGTTCTGTATCCTGTTCTGACAACCCCCCCCCCCCCCCCTTCGAATGATACAGGGCAATGCACACATGCAGGAACTGTCTACTGGGTGATGTGGCATCAGTGCCCCCCTTGAATTTGAAGACAATACGTTACATAATCCGGTTGAAAGGAAAAAAAATGAGTTCAAACAATAAAAGGGAAAATAAATACATAAAACATCTAATATGTTTGACCGGATCGAATAAAAACATTTGGACGATCTGTTAGATGATCTTCTCTGGGCCGTCCCTCAGCTAATATGCCAGTCACGTTCCCCCGGTGTGGCGTTGGCTTCAGATCTGTCTGAAATGGTCCTCAAAGCCGACTTGAAGACCAAAACCCTTTTTTTTTTCTTGGATGGAGTGGGGGGAAGGGTTATGTCATCTGTCTGCAATTGGGGAGATGTTTTTTCACCCCCTTATTATCTCAGACACAACAGGATATGAGAGGAAATTCCATCCTACAGTTATCTGAGCAAATCTCCACCGCTGGAGGATCTCACCTATTTCTGTCAGTCCTCCGGGACAAATCTAGTGAATGTCCTGCGCGGGGACACCGATGGCAGCAAAACCTTGGAAAGTAGAAGGCGGTGGGGGGGGGGGGTGTTGGATTTCTTCAGATGCTCAGTCGGGTCTCGAGCCGTGTAGAGGAGGAAATGATTCTACTTGGGAAGCTCCCCCAGGAGGGGTGGCCAAAGTTTGGCTTGAGTTGGCTACTGGTTTTGTATTAACGAAGGAAATTGCTTAAAGGAGAACATGTGACGTCCAACTTCAATTTTACTCAGTTGTGTACTATAACAAATGGTGTTTCAGGGGTTCACATGCCCCCCCCCCTATCAGGGCTTGGTACTATTATTGGTACTGGTAAAGTCAGGATCTGCAGTGGTCATACAGATTATACCTCAGGGTCCCTCAAATTGTATCGGACGGGGGCGCCGCTCCTTGTATCGGACAGGGGCTGCAAATTGCACCTTAATATACAGTGGGACCTTGGATTATGGGCATAATCCCTTCCAGGAGAATGCTTGTAATCCAAAGCACTCTCATATCAAAGCTAGTTTCCCCATAGAAGGCAATGGAAACGAAGAGGATTCGTTCTGCATTGACTTCTATTACATGGAATACTGCATGTTGCCAGAGGTGGTGGGGGGGCGCTGGAGAGCCTCAGAAAAACTCTAGAACAGCTCGGCTAAACTCGGAAACACTCGGGAACCAAACGTTTCTGAGTATTTCCGAACGGCTCCGAACCGTTCCACGTGACCCCGTCGCCCCTGCACCTCTGGCAAAATGCGCTACTGCACACCCCATTAGCTTGAATTCTGTTGTTTTTGTGAGACAACACTCGCACATCGAGTCAGAATTTAAAAAAAAAAAAAAATGTGCTTGTCTTTCAAAACGCCCCTTAATATCGTTACTCTTAAACCAAGGTTCCACTGTAACTCAAACAATAGTAAAGTGTCCCCCAACCCCCCCAACAACGTCCTTTCCGACGAAGGGCATTGTATATTTTATAGCTGCTTTTGGTTGTGTGACTTGTTATTGCAGAGGTGGAAGTGTTGTGTGTAACGCCCCCTTCTGTCTGCCCAGGAATACATCGCCAAACAATTTGGCTTCATGCAGAAGCAGATCGGATACGATGTCCTGGCGGAAGACACGATCACCGCGCTACTGCACAATAACCGTAAGCTGCTGGAGAAGCACATCACCGCTGCCGAGATCGACACCTTCGTCAGCCTGGTGAGGAAGAACCGGGAGCCCAGGTGAGACGGAGGGCTGGGGGGGGGGAGGGGGAAGTGCTTCCTCCTTCCAGGAAAAGGAACTGAGAAGACTCAACAATGTAACCTAAAACTACACAAACCATTCCGCTGGAAAGTATAAAGTCGAGTAGAACCCCTAAAATGCCGGTCATGGAGGAAACGCAAAGCCCGGCTGCTGATCACTTGACCAAAAGTCTGGGTCTTCGGCCTCATCATTTCCCCTGAAGCAAAACATTGTGTGCTTTGAGCTCCTCCTTCCCTTCATCGTGGGGAAAGGTCCTGGGGGAGGTACTGGGGCAGGTTTTTTTCTTGGAAAGCCTCCTATCACATCTTGACCAATCCCAAACCAGGCCCAAGACAAGAACTTTTGTTTCCTATTAGATTTTCAATCTTACAATAGTACAAAAAAAAACCCCCAATCCTGCCTCATAGGTCCTTCAGGTCTCACCCTATTGGTCTAAAGTTTGTAATCTCCCCTCTACCTGTATTCTTCATATAGAAGGCTTCAGGATAAGAGATTGGGAAGAACTGTGTTGAGTTGACCCGTTCATGTGGACCCCAATGATCTCCATGAACTATGACCTTTTATCACCTGTCAATGGCATATAGAAATATTCCAAAGTTTCAATGTATAAATAAGAGGAGGTTCTGTTTTCAAACGCCACTTTATGCATCGACATTCCTCCATAAACCCAGTCTCCCTGGACAGTATGGTCGCCTGCTGCACCATCCACAGACAGCTTTACTCTTCAATACGACAGTTTTACGTCTAATTGCAGTACAGAGGATGTGCTTTCTGGTCTTTTGAAATGCAAGAGGACAAGGACTTTCCTAAACCCTGTCTCTACAAATAACACTGACTGAGGGAGCAGGGCAGAAGTGGGGAAGGGTCTAGCTAGGACTCGACTAACCAGCACTAAACAGGAGGGGAGAGACCAATCACATAGAACACAAGTTGCAGTGGCCCAAAGTCTCATGTAGATGTCCGTATAGTACTGAGCAGTAAAAAAACCTGAAGCAGGTCAATACAACGCATGGAAAAAATGATGGCACAGGACGTTGGTGTGGCTCTTCAGGAGAACCCCACACCAAAAAAAAAATGGAGTGAGGTTCCCCCTCCCCCACCAAAATCTGTACCAGACCCTTATCCAGTCATGCAGGCCAGGAAAGGATGGGGGGGGGTTGGGCAAGTGTCTACAACCCCCCCCCCCCCCCAACTATACCAGGCCACATGCCCTCAATTGGACATTTGGACATGTTTATTTTTTAATAAAGCGCTTGTCAAACTATTTGTCTATTTTTATGTACTCTTGACTTTTTTTTTTTTTTTTTTTTTGGTGAAAGGGGTAGGGGTACTAATATACCCCATACTCAAATTGGCCCCCAGATCCTGCCCTCCAATATTTCAATGTTGCTGACAAGGGCCCCTGGCCCGGAGGTTATGGGGGTTCCGGAAGAGGGGTTACGTATCGGAATCTGGAAGCCCCCTTTAACAAGGCGGGCCCCCAGATCCCGGCCTCCTCCAATGTGAATGAGTATGAGGTACATAATACCCCTACTCCTTTCCCCAAAAGAAGTAAAGAGTACATAGAAACACAAATACCATTTTTGACGAGTTCTTTATTAAAAAAAAATAAACCCCACCCCCCCCCCATATAAATGCAGGTCAATCACGATGACTTTTGAACTGCACGAGGAAAATAAAAACTCCCTCCAAACACAACTGGTCCTGACGAGAGACACTTGCCGAATGACAGGTGAGCATTGGGGCGGGCTCACCTGATGACCCCACCCCCATGTTTACCTGTCATTTGTTTAATCACTTTGTTGGGAGTACAAGAGGAGGATGGATTGGCTGTATAAGGACCCTGAGTACAGTTGACCTGAATGTACAGGTATGTCCTTCACAAGCTGTTCAGATGCCTTCAGAAAAGAATTTGGCCACCTTTATGGTTTTGGAGAAGACCTCTGTGTATGATGGGATTGGCTGACTTTGTCCTTTTCTGTTCTGGAAGGTTCCTGGATTACCTCTCGGATCTCTGCGTGTCCATGAACAAATCCATCCCCGTCACACAGGAGTTGATATGCAAAGCCGTTCTGAACGCTGCCAATGCCGATATCCTCATTGAGACAAAGTAAGAAAAGACTCGACTGCTAAGTTTCTCCAAACCTGGATGGTGTTACTGGCAAGTTAGAGTAGTTTGGGGTCAATTTACGCGTTTTCCTTTTCTTCAGGCTGGTCCTGTCGCGTTTTGAGTTTGAGGGTGTGAACAGCAGTGAGAGCCCTCTGGAGAACGGAGAGGACGAGGAGGAAGTTTGGCTTTTCTGGAGAGATGCCAATAAGGAAACGAGAAGTAAAAGTATTCGAGAGTTGGCTCAGGATGCCAAGGAAGGGCAGAAGGAGGACCAGGATGTCCTCAGTTATTACAGGTATTGGGTGGGCCGGCGGGTTTGTGACTTCTGCTCCAGAGTGATGTATCATATATTTCCACTTGTCCTCTCTTGTTCAGGTACCAACTAAACCTCTTTGCCCGTATGTGCCTGGACCGCCAGTACTTGGCCATTAATGAGATTTCCGGCCAGCTAGACGTGGATCTTATCCTGCGCTGTATGTCTGATGAGAATCTGCCATTCGATCTGCGAGCGTCTTTCTGCCGGCTGATGCTGCATATGCACGTGGACCGAGACCCCCAGGAACAGGTGACCCCTGTGAAATACGCCCGTCTCTGGTCAGAGATACCTTCAGAAATCGCCATAGATGAGTAAGTCAATGGTCAGAGATGCCCCTTCATCCTCCCTTTATTGCCACCGATTTTGTTCACATCCAGAACTTCTTCATTGCGAACATTTTCACTAAAATGTGTTACTTTGTGTATTCTATTAATCTTTGAACTGTCCCGGAATAGAAGATGCTGTTTTCTCTAAAGGGATCTTTCCAAGGAAGCCCGTTTTATTATTTAATCTCCGCTCATTCCTTTCATTGCTCTAACCCTCTACATGCTCTTGCCCAAAGTTGTATGTAAACCCTAAATCTTTTCGGTTAGGGGAAGCTTTGTCCCCATTTTATAATGGCCTCTTCCCCACAACCCTGGCCCGGTGGTTGTGGGGGCCTCTGGGAAAGGGCTTACCAGATTCTGGAACCCCCCATTAAAAAAAGGACTGCCAGATACCCCTTTCCTTCCCTTATGTGAATGCAGCAGGGGTACACAGTATCCCTACTCATTCAGAAAAAAAATAACATAAAAGTAAACACTTTTGAGAAATCCTTTTGTGTTTAATAAAAAAAAAAAAAAAAAAATCCTAAAGTCCCCTGTAAATCCACTGTCAGTCATGATGCCTGCTGAGTTGCCAAAAATCTGCTGGACCTGTTGCACACAACCGATCCTGACCGTCCTCCCGGTGAAGAATAGCTTCTCGGTGAGCTATATGTAAAAGAGGCGGCGATAATGGCGCCATCATTCACCAAATACAGCCAGTGACCATATTTGGGCTGTGATGGCAATGCTATCCCCGCCCCTTTCCATACATGTCAAGGGATTCCCGGCCATGTATGCCAATGTGAGGGTGGTGGTTGCTAGGGATGCATTGGGTGCCAGCACCCACTGATTCCTTAGAAACCATTGACAATGGCAGGGCGTTCCCTGACAAAGCATGGCGTAGGACGCACTTGCACAGAGCTCTGAGCATTAATCCTGAATTCTAACTGATCCTGTGATCCTCAGACATCTTACATACCACAGGCTAACCTGGGAAAGTTCCCCGATCCTGCCTCGTCATGTCCCCGTCAGAAGAGCAGAAAGCCACCGCCGCTGCTAAACTCGAGCTATATCGCAGACAAGACGGCAACAGTAGCTATCGCCGTTGATATCAGTTGTGAGGGGTGCCTCTAACATCTCCATTTTGGCTGTCCTTTAGTTGTGGAAAAGTAATTCCCTTGAGGAACGTATTCATTTGTGTCTCATCAGAATACGAGGCTGTGCACAAGCCTGCAAAAAAAATTCTCTAAAATTAGGAGGACACCTCGGGTGGATCTGTAGTCTGCTCTCCCCAAGGACCCCGCAATGAAAGGACCACTGGTGGTCTATCGTTACTGTGAACTAAATATGCAAGTAATTTGGGAAATGAGTATGATGGTGATAGTGGAATACCCACCCCTAAAATGCTAGCCCTATGTAACCACTTATTTGAGACATCCACACTTCCTCGCTCATAGTCATTATACCCAAACCAGGGAAAGACCCGCCTAGACCCAGACTACCCTGAATCCTACCGCCCTATTTCTTTGCTGCAGGTCAATATTGAAATACTAGCCCAAAGTACTTGCCCTCCGCCTCAATCAGATCATCTTGAGTCTGATATCCGCGGACCAAGCAGGCTTTATCCCAGGTCGCAACACCTCCTTTAACGTAAGGAAGCTATATATTAATCTGCAAGCCATACATACAATACATGATGATATTGGATCATGAGTGGCGGTAACCCTAGACACAGCAAAAGCATTTGATTCAGTGAAGTGGAGATACCTTTGGAAATGCCTCGAGGGTTATGGACTTGGGCCTAAAGTCATCAAATTACTACATCAAGACCCAACTGCCAAAGTGGTAGCCAAGGGCTGGCCCTCCTTGGTGTTTACCCTCACTAGAGGAAGGGCACAGGGCTGCCCGTAATCCCCACTGTTGTATACCCGAAAAGCAGAGCCCCTCGCCATCTCTGTCCGAGAAAGCCCGGAGATCCATGGATTAAGTCTTGGAAACTTAACAGAGAAAATCAGCATGTATGCCGATGACACGCCGTTATACTTGGCTGACCCGGGTCCCTCCCTACAAACCGCACTACAGACGATAGAGTGGTTTGGGTCGTTCTCTGGTCTTAAGATTAATTGGGAGAAATCACAAATCCTCTCCATTGATAGTTTTCCACCATCCAGGATACACACCCAACTCCCTCTATGGCGAGCAAGCCAGATGTAATATTTAGGTATACATACGTCTCAATCCCCGGCCAATTACATATCTCTCAACATAGAGCCCCTCCTCGCCCTTTTCAAATCTAACATACAAACTTGGACCCGTGCTTATTAACCTTATAAAAATGGTATTACCTAAAATACTATACATCTTATGGCATACCCCGATTTATGTACCCCTAAAAAAAAACTTTAAATCCCTGGAGGCTCTCCTCAATCCTTTTGTTTGGCAGACACTTAAGAATCCCGGAGATCTAGGGGGCACTGCCCTTCCAGACTTTAATCTCCATTACATGCTTCCCAGCAATCTCAACTGTATCACATTGACAAGATGGGGATAGGTGCAATATTCTATGCCCACAATGGGCTTTATGGACCTCAGACCCTCTCTGTGCTGTGGCAGTGGGCTCAGGGGGAGCTGGCAAGACCCTATTATACCACTGTAGGCACATCTGGGACCTAGCTATGATTAAACTTTGGATACCTCAACTTAACGAGTTCACTCCCATATGGCTCAACAGGACTTTGTCAGAATCCCTACAGATTCCCAACACCGAGATCTGGGGCACGAGAGGGATCTACTATTTACATCACCTACTCTCTGAAGGACTCAAGACCTTCAATGCCCTTCGCAAAAAATTCATTCTCCCCAATAGTATGTTCTTCAGATTCTTACAGATCCGCCATGCTATGCACTCCCAGTCCCCCCCCATTCCCCCCCAATTCCCCTCCACAACTCCTTTCCAATGCATTCATGGCTATAGTTAAAAGCGCAGATCCTCCAAACCTGATAGCCACCTTTTTACAACATGCTTAGAACTCCTACATCCACCAAAATGGCTTATGACCTTAAACCCTGGTGGGGGAGAGAGAGGTGGGAGCGTTGGCAGACGAGGAATGGAGTGAAGCTTTAGATTTCATCAAAATTGTCTCCCCCCTAAACTCTTTGGGCATACTTCACCCCGTTGAGGGTAGCTAGATTTCGGAGGGGGCAGTCCTCCAACTGTCTATTGTGTCAGCAGGGAACGGGTACATTTTCACTTGATTTGGGCATTCCCCATTATTACAGCCATTTTGGAAGCAAATTGGAAATTTCCTACATGACAAGATGGGATCCCCACTTACCATGGACCCGAAACAATGTCTGTTGGGAATATTCCCTGACCCCAAAATGAATACATTTATGAAGATCTCCTTACATGAAAACTTTATTCTCAGCCAGGAAAATCATTGCAAGACAATGGATGAGATCAGACGCCTAACGTTTCTGAATGGAAAGCAGATGTAAAGAACTTCCTCCCCTACAAAAAATGATTGTATATAAACCAGGGATGCCCAACCAAGTACAATAAAATTTGGGATCGTTTGCTACAAGATTCCGAAACGTATAAATAAAAAAAGGGACCTCCCAAATGGGTCCCTCACGGTTTGTAGTAACCACGTGTCTTTATTACTAAGCAAGTCTCACCACTTGAACCCTGATGGTGAAGTCTCAATCTTAGTATCTGATGGAACTCTTTATTTACATGTAACAGATGTATTAACCTGGGAATGCTCTCGTACCAAACGTAAAAACACTGACAATGGGAAGCTGAGGTGTGTGTGTGTGTGTGTGTGTGTGTGTATACATCAGTGTATATAATATACCTTTTCTATGTTTCAGTATATTTGGCTTCATGCCTTACTGTACAGTAAATCTTTGGTTTGAGAGCATTTTGTAAGACAGCAACATTTTTTAAATATATTTTAAAATGATATACAAGTAGTGTCACGTCACAACTGAGTATAAAAGAGAAGAGAGGCGCATCTAAGTGTAGCAATATTGTTACATTTAATGAAGGTACAACATTTAGAAACATATCGCTACACTTAGAGGCTCCTCTCTTCTCTTCTATACTCTGGAGCTCCTGCTGGATTTTGCTTCTAATCCCCTTGCGGAGGATTCCATTTGTAGATGGACATTTTATGGTTACACAACCAATCACATTGCTAGAATCTTTTTATGTGGACTATAAACTGAAAGACCTAGGAATAAATGGTTGTGGAACGTATCGTTTGAGTTTCCGTTATTTCTTATTGGGAAATGCACTTTGATATACAAGTGTTTTGGATTACAAGCATGTTTCTGGAATGAATTCTGCTCGTAATCCCAGGTTTCACTGTATATAGTTTTGTTAGTTTGTGTAAATCCTAGGAATGAACTTATTTGCTCCCCTCTTGGTTATTGAATATCCAAAGAAGTTTATCTGTCAAATGTGTTTTTTTTTTTTTTGCTCTGTGGAAGTTGGGAAGGAAGTGGAGATGTAAGACGTGTGACTTTACATTATTTGACCTCTTTGGCACTTCTCTGGTCTTCTCCTCACAGCTATGACAGCAGCGGGACATCGAGGGACGATATAAAGGAGAGATTCGCACAGACGATGGAGTTTGTGGAAGAATATTTGAGAGACGTGGTCGGGCAGAGATTTCCGTTCTCCGATAAAGAGAAGAACAAGCTGACCTTTGAGGTGATGTAACTTTTACTTCGCGGTGCTGGACTACTTCCTCAGCTGGTATCCCAAATGGGAACGGGGGTCCTTTGCTTATTACAGAGCAGTCTGTAGGTACAAAGGCCCTACATAAAGGGGTCTTATCCTAACATCTTAGAGCGAACGATAAGAATTCTTCAAGGTTCTTTATTGAATGAAAATGTTCTTGGATATACCAATGCGTTTCAGGGTTATACAACTGCATTTCTAGACGGTGAGAACCTGGACCCAGGAAGATCTTGGACTGCTCTGATTTCTACATTTGGCATCCCAACCTTCAGTCAGAGGCAGACATTACTTCCCTCCTTGATGCCCATTGGGCCCAACAATCTCTTCTGAGTACTGGTTCCCTCCAGCTAGAAAATCCTGAGAAAGGAAGAGTGCGGTTGTCTACTACCACAATGGGTTACCATGTCCATAGAAACACTCACATTTAATAATTTAAGGATTTTTAGACTGAAAACCTTGGGAACTTTCTTCTCCTCCTCCTCCTCCTCCTCCTCCTCCTCCTTTTTTTCTGTACATCATAATCTTCAGTGTGAACATACTAATAGGTTTTATTTGCTCATTTTATGAACCTCCCAGTTTATGGTTTCTGATAACCATATTATTATTATTTTTTTATTCCCAATCAGTGGATATGTTGTGGATAACACCGTTACCTAGACAGCTTTGCTGAGTAATGACTCTGTGGGTGGTACTTGTGGTACTGATAGTCCCCCCCCCCCCCCCTTTCTGAACTGTGAGGATCAGTGGTGGCTGGTGATCAAAATTTTTGGGGGGGCCCATCAATTGCTGCCACTGTGCCCGCTGTCTGCCCGGCACTTGCCCTTTCTCGGTGGGGCAGCAGGTGACAGCGGTTTCCTTGATGTCCGCTTCTATGATTGGACACCTAATAGGCATCCAGTCACAGCGCCTGTCGTTTCAGGTGACGGGTAACAGACCCGAGCACCTGATTGGCAGAGAGGCGGTTTAAGTCTTAGGAAAGCGACTATTCATTCGCTTTTCTAACACAACTGAGTGACCTGCGAGCGCCCAGCATGACGCCTGCGAGAGTCTATGGCTCTAATCGGGTGCTTCAGAAAAATATCCTGCTGTTGTAATTCAGGCGCCTGAATAGGGGGTGGCAGCAGCAGCCATAGATTCATGCAATGCACAAATCAATCCATTGGTATTGGAGGTGGATGGCTGGAGAGAGGGGGCGGTGCCCGTGCGCCCCTATGAACGAACCGCCACTGGTGGGAAAAACGTTCTAGTAAAGGCAGCGTCCAAATTCTCCATCTTTGTGCAAAGTAGTTTGGGGCTTACAGTAAAGGTGGATGAAATTCCTGCATTTGTATAGAGGGGGCCTCAAGGGGCAATTTTATTTTTTCTCCCCCACCAAAATGGAATTTAAAATGAAGACACTATCTTTCATTATTCCATTTTTAGATTGTAAGCTCTTATGTATTCCAGCAGCATCAGCACAGAAAAATGAAATGTTTTGGTGTGTTACAAAGTTTACAACTATCCGATTTTCATATTGTGGAAAATTTCAGTAGCTAAAATATGGCGAGAGAGAGGTGTGTGGGGGTGGGGAGAGACGGGGAGAGGAATACCAATGTAATCATCACCTTCCTTTGTTTTTGCAGGTGGTGAACTTGGCTCGCAATCTCATCTACTTCGGCTTTTACAATTTCAGCGACCTTCTCCGTCTGACCAAGATCCTTCTGGCCATCCTGGACTGTGTGCACCTGGCTGCTAATTTCCCCACCAACAAAATGGGCAAGGGTGATGAAAAGCAAGGTAGGTAGATGGGGGGGGGGGGGGCACCCTGAGTAATTGTCCTGTGCCTCTGTAATTGGATTGCTGTGATTTCATATTCGTCTACATAAAATGCTGCGATCGGAGATGAAGTGCACATTGTAGTTCTAGGAAACCAATTGGGCACATTTTGTGGAGCCAATTTATAGAGGATTTCGGGAATAGTGTGCCGGATCTTCATAGAGAACACAGAATAATCCTCTTTTCTGGTAGGTGGGAGTAACGTTATGCGCTCCATCCATGGAGTTGGAGAACTTATGACTCAGGTGGTGCTACGCGGTGGGGGGTTCCTTCCACTCACCCCCATGGCAGCCCCGGAAGGAGCCATTAAACCCCAGAGAGAGCCGGAGAAGGAGGACATCCTGGTCATGGACACCAAGCTGAAGATCATTGAGATTCTGCAGGTAAGTGTCACTAGATGCCGGTTCATGTTCTGTCTTTATAATCTGGTCGTGTTTTGTGCCGACTTGTAGCTTAATAGGGGAAAAAATACAATTATAAAAGTAAATAAAACCAGTTGTATAAATGATCTCTAATATTCTCAGCCTAATGTATGGCTCGGGGGAGGATGTAAAAAGGATGATCCACCGCTCCAGGCTGATCCACCAAGAAACTGGCCACTCCAAACAGATAGGGGTCCCAGGAGCAGGCTGATTGCACTAGCCAAATGAAGGAACCGAAAAAACTCCGGATAGCCGCACTCCGGATCAGGTAAATTAAGTTGTTCCTTTATTATTTCCACTAAAAAAACCTTCACATCATACGAGTCACAACAGCACAGGGAATGTAGAACAGGGAATGCTGACGCGTTTCACGCCGAAATTATCACTTACTCATAGCTAATCCCTGTTCTGAACAAAAAGCATATATATATATATATATATATATATATATATCAAATGAGTGTCATCATGTGATAGTGTAATTTAAAACATAAGTGGTTGTGGCCACCAGTAATTCATTAGCCTGGAGTCTCCACACAACCTCACACTCAATAAATAGATAAAGTGAGATGAGAGAAGTTGAAAACTAAAATTAAAGCAAAAACTGTGAAAATTAATATCAAAAACAAAAACGACACTCAATTGATATATATATATATATATATATGTGCTTTTTGTTCAGAACAGGGATTAGCTATGAGTAAGTGATAATTTCGGCGTGAAACGCGTCAGTTTCCCTGTTTACATTCCCTGTTTACATTCCCTGTTTACATTCCCTGTTTACATTCCCTGTTTACATTCCCTGTTTACATTCCCTGTTTACATTCCCTGTTTACATTCCCTGTTTACATTCCCTGTTTACATTCCCTGTTCTACATTCCCTTTGCTGTTGTGACTCGTATGATGTGAAGGTTTTTTAGTGGAAATGATAAAGGAACAACTTATTTTACCTGATCCGGAGTGCGGCTATCCAGAGTTTTTTTCGGTTCCTTCATCGGGGGAGGATGTAACCGTTTAACATGGACCCCAACCCCAAAAAATGAAGAGTTGTTTTCCTTTCGGCCTCTGAGACTGGGGAGAGGAAGGAGCAGCCAAACATTTGCTTTCATTTTTATTTTTTAGGGAACTTCTGCTTCAAGCGAACAGCCAAACTCCAACTTCTAAAGTGACTGCAATCCTTGGAGTTACAAGTATACTGCCCCACCCCCGACCCCCAAATTCCCCGACCGCTTTATATTGACCTGTCTCTGGGCCAGCCAGATGTCAGTGATGCATACAGGATAATAACGATCGTCTCCCCTGCAGATTGTGTAGGTTTTCCCACTCGCAATGTAAGGAGGTTCTCCTAATGACAACTCATTAAGAGATTCTGTGGACAGGCGTCTTCTATACACATAACGAGTTGTCGTTAGGAGAACCTTCTTACATTGTCAGGACTAATCTGTGGACCACATGAGCACCTACTGGAGCCAGTCTGTGGGGGAGGGTTATTGTTGGTTGGGGATCAAATACTTATTTTAATCCATTTATAACATTTGTATCATGTGTTCTTTCTGGATTTTTGGTGGATATTCTGTCTCTATCATATAAAATACACCTCTGATAACAACGATAGACCTTCATTCCTTTGTAAGTGGGCAAAACTTACACAATCTGCAGGGGAGATGAGCGTTATTTTCCCCTCTGTACATCAAATAATGGCTCTTGTGATGTAAGCGAGTATATACCGTATACACTTACAAGGTACACAATACTGGTACAAAGCAATCAATCAGGCAGGGATGGTAGACGACCTCGGCCCTCCAGCTGTTTTGAAACTACAAGTCCCATGAGACATTGCAGGAGCCGGACAATCGCAGGCATGACTCCTAGAGGCAGAGGCATGATGGGATTTGTAGTTTCAACACAGCTGGAGGGCACCTACACCTATGATAAGTTATAGACCCTTCATTTCTTTGTAAGTGGGCAAACTTGCACCAATTTCATTTTCCCCACTGTAGTTGTTTGCTGAAATCCCCATGCTGGGCACTTTCCATGTATTCATATGAAGAGGTGGCGCTCCCATTTAGCGGGATTGGGGCGTTTGGGGCCCTTAGATTAGAAATCCAAAGATCTCACTTGTGTCCTGACTACTCGGACTCTTCCATTGGATATTGTAATTCCCGTGCCTCCTAAGATTGGTAATTGTCGTTCTTCTCAATTTCTGAGCCTTTGTTACCGGGCAGATTCCCAGAGGTGAACACCGGAGTGTCATCCTGACCTGAACGCTCCAGTAATGGGCGCCATCTCTGTTACTTTTTTTTTTTCTTTCTCATATTTTCTAGTTCATTCTAAACGTTCGTCTGGATTATCGCATCTCCTGTCTCCTCTGCATCTTCAAGAGTGAGTTTGATGAGAGCAATGCTCAGTCCGCAGACGGGTCGGACACGGTGACCGTGGTGCCAGGTGAGTGTATGCTCTGAGGAGAGACGCCTACGTGAGGCGCTCGGCAAGCAGTTAAAGGCAAATTCCACATTGATTAAAAATTTGCATCCGTTTTATTGTTTTGGAAGGCTGCAGACTATTCCGCCAGCCCCGAGGTACAGGCCTTCAGTTACAGGATTAGAGGAGCTGTCAATGGACTACAGGTGCAATTATGTCGTACTTTTGCTCCATTGAGATCTACAAGTCCCTCCGACAGGGTGGTGGATGTGACTTGTAGTATTCTGTACTCAGATCCTGTGAATGGACTAGGCGGCTATGCAGATGCTCCAATTTGAAAATGCACAGGGTGCTCCCAGGTTCAGTGCAGGGGGGGGGACTGCAAGGCCCTCAATATAGGTATATTATAGAGAGGACTATCGCAAACCAGCTTTCCCAGCACATGTACCAGCCAGCCTGCAAAACGATCAAATTGCCCTTTTTTTTTTTTTTGTCTTTCCTTTTAAAAACTGAAGGTTTTGTTTGCACACATTTGCAAATACATGCATAAGCTGCAAAGCCCACATCAAGGGACCTCTGTATATACTGTGGACATAACTCAAACACAGAGCCTCCATAGTAGTAGCACGTGCTCTTCCATGCGCACCTTACTACGAAGGCCAGCTATAGGTTGGGATGACTGCTGTGTTTTTTTTTTTTTTATACTGTTGGTTGAATGGGGTGCAGGGACGCATGGAATGCCTTCGCTGCCATTGTGCTATTGCTGGGCGTCACATGCGTCCTTGTGCCTGTTTATAAAGGGGAGAGCTCCCTCCAGGCATACCTGCCCTCTATCCATTGATATATGCGCTCCTACTACAGAGGCTCTGAAAGTTTTAGAGTTAGGACGGCAGTATATACAGAGGTCCCCTGACGTCGGCACCGCGGCTTACACATGTATTCACGAATGTGTGCAAACACAACCCTCTGTTTTTAATGCTAACTGTTAGACAGGAAAATGTGGTTGTTTTTGCAGGCTGGCTGGGAAATCTTAATGCAAAGGCCAGTTATAGGTTGGGGTGGCGGCCATTTTTTTGTATAATACAGACCATGGTCAGAAAGGTGGACTTGGCCTTTAAAAACATTTAGCATTGAAGACCTCAGACGATCTGGCGGTAAGCACACACCACAATGTTCCATCAGCTTCCAGGACATTCTAAATCTAAAGGGTTTTATTCGTTTTGGATGGAGTAGGTTGGAACCCGTTATATGTGGTTTTTTTTTTTTTTCTGTTTTTGTTCCCCCGTTGATGAAATTTGTCATTACTTCCTGTTAACCCAACAGGAAGTGGAGGGGAATCCCCGTCTTGGCTGTCCATTGGAAGGATCCCCCTCTATTCCTGTGACAACTGCAAAATGTTGGATTTCTTGTTCCTCCATCACTTTCTCTACTCTTTTTCATCTCTCCGACCTTCATAGGACTCTAATGGAACCCAATGATGTGCATCAAATACAAAAATCATCATCTTCACTTTTTTCTTTTAGGTGCCCTGGATTTCGAGCACATCGAGGAGCAGGCGGAAGGCATCTTTGGCGGAAGGTGAGGACCGTGATGTGGTGATCCTTTTTCTTCTTTCTTTATTTTTCTGCATCTTTCACCAAGAAATGTCTTCTGAAGGTTTCTATTTGATTATTTTTTCCCCATAATAACGTTACAATGTAATACTTATGTGACGGTGGCATCACCTATATAAATGTATAATCTGAGCTCTGCGTCCAGAGCCATTCCATGAAGATTTAAAGGAGACGTACGGGGAAAGCTTCTTCTATAGATCACAGGGGAGCCGTTTGTTCTGCACTCCTGTGTGTGTGTGTGTATGTATGTGTATATATATATATACACACACATACACCCCCCTCTGCTGTAATGGGGGGTGTGTGTGTGAGTGTATGTATGTATATATGTGTGTGTGTATATATATATATATATATATATATATATATATATGTGTGTGTGTATATGTGTATATGTATGTGTGTGTATATATATATATATATATATATATATATATATATATATATATATATATATATATATATATATACATACATACATACATACATACATACATACATACATACATACATACATACATACATACATACATACATACATACATACCCCTCTGCTGTAATTAACAACTACATACATGACCCATTTGCTTCCCCTGCTGTCTCTGAGCCACTGAGGGGGAGCAGAGAGAGCGGGTGGGAGGATTAAAGCGAATGGGACTGTTGATGAGTCAGCAGCGGGTCAGGGGGATCCGGCAGCCGAGTCGTGGGGGGAAGCCACTGGTGTCCTATCATATAAGGTCCTCCATCCGATAGTGTCCGCTGTGTCACAACCCTATGTCCGTTTGGATGGTGGGGCTACCACCTCCACTCACGGCGCAGGCACCGTTCAGCTTCATAGATTTTCCGAAGCTTTGTCTGCTCCATACGGGGCGGATACTATATGGCAGAACACCGGCAGCGAGTCGTGGGGCGGCGGGTCAGATAACAATTTCTCTTTAAAAATGATACAAATTGAGTTGATTTAAATGGAGCCTTTCTTACTAGTGATTTCAATCACCTCCACCCTGGTTTAAAGCGATCATTTACCGGCATCCCCAACTTGGGTGGGAACACTTTGCCCAGCAGAGCCGGCCGGGTAACGCCTAGTTCCAGGTCAGTCACTTGCCAGATATTGAAATAAGGATGAATAGGTCCGTCTACCATTCCAGCTCTCATGTTTCCATCTTGAAAGGTTCCTTTGTAACATCCTGGAATAAAATCGGGAAGCCTCCCGGCCTTCAGACTGATTTGTGCCCTTTTCCTCGTAGTGAAGAGAACACCCCGCTGGACCTGGACGATGATGGCGGTCGCACCTTCCTGCGTGTCTTGCTCCACCTCACCATGCACGATTACCCCCCTCTGGTGTCTGGAGCCCTGCAGCTGCTCTTCCGCCATTTCAGCCAAAGGCAGGAGGTGCTCCAGGCCTTCAAACAGGTCTGTGGACACATCGGCCACCCTTCTTATCTAGACGAAGGTCTGTAAATGTCTTCTAACCGCCGTCCTCTGCACACAGGTCCAGCTGTTGGTGAC
Organism: Lithobates pipiens; assembly: GCF_037356315.1. Lineage (NCBI taxonomy): Eukaryota > Metazoa > Chordata > Amphibia > Anura > Ranidae > Lithobates > Lithobates pipiens. The sequence goes on along the minus strand of NW_027507726.1, from coordinate 915,695 downwards.
CAGCCAGGATGTGGATAACTACAAACAGATAAAGCAGGATTTGGACCAGTTGAGGTCCATCGTGGAGAAGTCGGAGCTCTGGGTCTACAAAGGGTCCGGGCCGGAGGAGGCTCCAGAACAGACCACGGGCACAGCGGGCACCAAAGAGGCAAGTTTTCCTTCAAGTCTTTTCAAAACTTAAAGCCGAACTCCAGAAATATTTTGTTTTTGTGTAAAGTAGGGAAGAGATTAAAATGTCAATTTTAATTTTGGTTTGTGACCCAATCGGGAAGCTTTTCCCTTAATTCCCATCCCTGAAATGGGGGGGTAATTGTTATGGGTGCAGGAAGTCATAAAACCCAACCCTTCCTCACTCAGATAAGACTTGGAACTCTAACCCTAAGACTGCTTGCACAGAGGGGGCAAGATGGGGCCCTAGAGCACCCAAACCCCCATACCCCCCTGCCCTGCCAACAGAGGGTCAGGTAGAGGAACCGCTTGGCTCAATGGTAGAATTGACCCATACGCTGCATGCGAGCTTCTGGGGATTTAGAACTTAAAGCGGTTGTAACCCTCCATATTCCCAGTGAGGTGACCGGCTTCAGGTGATGCACAGAACACAACTCCTACGTAAGTTGTACCTGTTTATCTGCAGTCTGCTCTCTACATCCGCTCAAAGTGCAGAATTTATACAGAAGGAGGCAACAGACAAATGACACTCGGTATTCATTTTAAAATAAGTGCATTCCTTTTTCAGTGCATCTCAGCTTGTTTTTGCCTTTTTTTGTAGGAAGCATCTGGGAAGCCGAAGAAAGCGGAGAGCACCAGCAGCTATAACTACAGGGTGGTCCGCGAGGTGCGTACGCCTCATACTGGAGGGTATAGTCTGCTTATTGCAGGGACGTCCACAGGGGTCTACTTTGTAAAATGTTCTCATGAAAGACGTCCAAATGTCACGTTTGTGCTATAATACATCACAGCACCCCTTTTACAGCACAGTCCCCCTTGTACATCACTGACTTCCGCACCCCTTTTACAGCACAGTCCCCCTTGTACATCACTGGCTTCAGCACCCCTCCCCCTTAACATCTCAGCTCCCCCTTTACCTCTCAGACCCCTTCACATCACAGTCCCCCTTGTACATCACTGTCCTCCGCCCCCCTTCACATCACAGCACCCCTTTTACAGCACAGTCCCCTTCACATTACAGTCCCCCCTGTACATGATTGTCCTTGGTGCCCCTTCACATCACAATTCCCCCCTTCACATCTCAGCTCCCCCTTTATATTAGTGTCCACAGTCCCCCTTTACATTACAGACCCCCCGTTAAAGCAGTCCAACAGCATCCTCCACTCCTCTTCGCATCCTAGTGCCCCTCCATTACACTGTGCAGTGCCTCTTGCAGTTATAGCCCCCTCTCTTTCACATTGCAGTGCCCCCGTTAGGCCTCTCAGTGCCCCCGGCAGTCATAGTCCCCCTCTTCTCCTTTATATCACATCTTGCACAGTCCCGCCGGGGCAGAGGCACGTAGCAGTGGGGTTTTCTTGTTTCCGGCCCGGCTGCCGCTCTCATCCTCACAGCAGGCGGGGGTGGGAGGCGCTGCACATCATCAGGACAGAAGGTGGGAGCTTCCCAACTTATTACGTTAAGAAGCTGGTGATTCCCGTATCCTGTCCTCTGTCCCAATATGCAGCACCCCCTGTGAGGATGATGATGGCGGCCGGGCGGGAAATCAGAGAGAACACCCAGACTGATAAGTGGCATGGCTGTGGGCCACCATTTAGTGAACCTTTGTGTATTGCCTTATGCCCCTCCTGCTTTCCTCCTGTAGATCCTCCTGCGGCTCAGCAAGCTCTGTGTGCAGGAAAATCCATCCGGGCGCAGAAACCGCAAGCAGCAACAACGTCTACTGCGGAACATGGGGGCGCACACTGTGGTGCTGGAGCTGCTGCAGATACCCTATGAGAAGGTGAAGGTTTACACAGAGTTTTCACTGCTGCTATTGGTTATAAAGGGTTCATTGGAGAGTGCAGGTTTTTTTTTTCCCCAGTGTTGCCGTTAGCAATGATCTGGAAATGTGTGCAGAGAAAAGCGCTATTCAGTGTCCTTGTTTAACACAATTGCTCGGCATCATATTTAGAGAAGCGCCCCTCGCTGCAATACTCCAATTTTATTTTATTTTTTAATTTGGGGGGGATACAGAAAAGGGGAATCAAAGTATATGGGGTGGGGGGGGAGGGTCAGGAAAATTGAAAGTATTTAGGAAATGGGGGAGTGAGAAGGTAAAGATGGTATATTGGGGAGGGGGAGGGGCATTAAATTGTCATTAATCAGCTCTCTGGGTTTCTCCAGTCTGAGGACACGCGCATGCAGGAGATAATGAGGATCGCTCATGAATTTCTGCAGAACTTCTGTGCCGGAAACCAGCAGAACCAGGCTCTACTCCACAAACACATCAACCTCTTCCTGACCCCGGGGGTGAGTGCCGGGACCAGCCAATCAGCACATAGCACATTGCCCAACAAGCACAGTGCAGCTCAGTACACAGATGTATCCATTACCATCTAAGTGGGTAAGGGCAGCCAATGGCAGACAAGGAAGAGAGGAAGTCCCTTTTACCAGGTTGTGCCAACAATGATACAATGTTTCAGAATCGGGAGGTAAGAGGAGGGGAGGGGCGGGGCTGAAGGTTTTGTTTCAATTTCATGGTCAACCTTTTATATGTAAGGAGGGAATGCTTCGTTTACATGCACCTCGTTCATTCTGTGTTTGGCTCTCTGGGAATACACGCAAGAAAATTGCCAGGAATACAAATCTGCCTGACGCGACGTTCTGTCCGATTGCAAAGTCTTTAGATCTGTTTTAAAGGCGCGGCGTGGGGCAGAATTTTCAGGCGTTCTCGGCCGCGCCGGTCGGATGATACCTGTGTGTGTCTCGTAGATTTTAGAAGCGGTCACCATGCAGCACATCTTCAAAGACAACTTCCAGCTGTGCAGCGAGATCAACGAGCGCGTCGTCCAGCACTTCGCTCACTGCATCGAAACGCACGGCCGCAGTGTGCAGTACATCAAGTTCCTCCAGACCATCGTGAAGGCCGAGGGCCGCTTCATCAAGAAGTGCCAGGACATCGTCATGGCGGAGGTAAGAGTGCCGAAAAATACGGCATACAAAGTATCTGCTCTGTGTATTAGATGTGGGGGGTGGGGAGGGTTCCTATATTTACATACAGACCTCCCCGGGTAACGCCCTCTTTCCCAATATGCAGCACGTCCCGCCTCTTTCCCGCTGTGAGGATGATGGCCAATGAGAGAGAACGTCCAGGCTGCTAGGCGGCACGGCCGCGGTCCAGATAGGACTGTCGCTTGGTCCGCGTCCGGACCGCGGTCCGCCGTCTAGTGAACCCGCAATGATGTCGGGCGTCCTCCAGCCAGGAGATGAGGCGGCTCTGTCTGACTTGCTGCCCAATGTTTTTGTATGTGTGATGCTTTCTGAATATGCGGCTTCCTTTGTAACCGCCTCCCCTCCCCCCCCTCAGCTGGTGAACTCCGGAGAGGACGTCCTCGTCTTCTACAATGACCGGGCCTCCTTCCAGACTCTGGTGCAGATGATGCGTTCGGAACGGGAGCGGATGGATGAGAACAGCCCCCTCATGTATCACATCCACCTGGTGGAGCTGCTGGCCGTTTGCACGGAGGGGAAGAACGTTTACACCGAGATCAAATGCAACTCGCTGCTGCCGCTGGACGACATCGTGCGGGTGGTGACACACGAGGATTGCATCCCGGAGGTGACACCATTATCGTCCAAATTCTGTCTTTTGCAATTGTCTGAATAAGTGCTGGGGGGAGGGGGGGGTCAGAGGTGAAGCATTTAGAGGATAAACCTCTCGGGGTGTAATTTGTTTTATTAAACCCCCAGAGCCGGGTGATTGACTTCTATTCAGAGTCACAATCGCTGCCCTGCATTACCAGAAATCATGGCCTGTCTATAGAGTGTAGATGTCCCTATGTGCATGATAAGGTGCAGCTAGTATCATGTGCAGTCATGTCCATGTCCCCCTTCCAGGTATTTATTCCCTCACACAGAGATCACAGGGCTCCGCCTGACAATGCCTTCATCTGATCTCCTCTCCTGAAGGACGGCACCATCTTTTTCGGGCATCATCCAGGGTCATCTTCTTCCTGGATTGAGATGGCATCCTCTTGTAAATCTTAGTTCCCTGACAGTTCACAAATGTCTGACACAGATCAGCCCCTGCTAACTCTCACCTTGTGACTTGCTACAAAGTTACAATGTACAGTCTGATCACTGGGGGAGGGGAGACTAAGGAAATGCTGCTTCCTCCTTCAACAAAGTTACAATGAACAGTCTTATCACTGGGGGGAGGGGTGACTGAGGAAATGCTGCCTCCCTCTTCTACAAAGTTACAATGTACAGTCTGATAACTAGGGAAGGGGAGACTGAGGAAATTACTTCTCCCTCTTCTACAAAGTTACAATGTACAGTCTGATCACTGGGGGAGGAGACTGAGGAAATGCCTCCTTCTCCTTCTATAAAGTTTCATTGTACAGTCTGATCACTGGGGGGAGGGGAGACTGAGGAAATGCTGCCTCCTACTTGCAGCAGACTGATATTATCCCAGCATAGACAAAGTCACTGACTGAAGCTCAAGAACGGCTTTTTAATGATTTACGTAAGTTTCAATTAGTTCATGTCCAGACAAGCAGCCAAAGACACAACTGACATGCGTGTGAAAAGTTTTATCGGACAAACGATGGACGCAGAACCTCCTTTGAAGTGACAGTGCAGTTTGATCCCGGACGCACCCCCAACCTGATGACTGAGGTTTCGGCAGTTTGCAGTCATCACTTTGCTGTCTCCCCCAATTAGCACTTTTCTTGTTTGCACATGTGCACAGCAGTGGAGCCGGACTGGCTGCTAGGGCTGGCTCCTCCCACTTTGGTACCTTACTGTGCAGGAAGTTATGGGAAGACCTTAAGAAAAAATTCAAATTCACACACAGTCACATTTAAACAATATATTGAATGGGTTTAATCGTTTTTGTGACCACAAACACACCAAATAATTCTTAGCACCACATCCGAAGGTTTGATGAATAAAGCAAGAAAGAAAACGTTATAGGTGCAAAATAAGTTGTCAAAATATCAAATATAATATTTAAAGAGGAGGGCCGTTTAAAAAAAAAAAAAAAAAAAAAAGTCAGCAGCTGCTGACTTAATAAACACACTTACCTGTCCAGGGTGCCCGCTATGTCAGCCGCCCGAGGCCGACCCGTCCCTCGGCTCTCGGGGTCCCGGCGCCGCCATTCCCTCTAAGGGAAACAGGCAGTGGAGCCTTACGGCTTCACTGCCCGTTTCCTACTGCGCATGCGCGAGTCCCGCAGCACTTTCTGAATGGGACGCGCTGTGTTCTGGAACACACAGTTCCCAGACCACAGCGCGACCCATTACCCAGAAGACGCCGCGACGAGGAGAGAAGACAGAAGATCTCCGGAGGAGGAAGAGGAAGATTAGGAGAAAGTGCCTAGCAACAGGCATTTCTGGTAAGTAAAAAAAAAAATTTTTTTTTCATTTTTTTTTTTTTTTTTTTTTAATTTTTAATATTTTTTGTTTTCAGGGTGGCCCTCCACTTTAACAAAAAAAATCTTTATTTTGAGATACAAAATAACAATTTAGTTTGTTAAAAGAAAAAGAGAAGGGAGATATACAGATGGCTAATGCAATGAATTACACTTTCAACAACAGAGCAATGAATGATGGACTTCCCAACATGTTTCACCCATGTAGCGGGCTTCCTCAGGGGATGCTGTCCATTCTATAGTGTAAAGTGCCTTCTAGCAAAAAAAACACAAATAGGACATTTCAAATTAATTCATACAAATAATTATTTACTTCAAATATCGTTCATTATACAGAAGTGTCTCCTCCTCCAAGGTATCGCTGCTTTCCCAAATCTCCTAAAGATGGGACCAGCAAGTGCCGGGATGGTTAGACGTTTGGCTGCATCAGATGAGCCACGCGTTTAGGGGGACCACAGATGGCAAACAAAGACCACATAAAAAAAAGGAAGACATTAAATATCTCTTTAATGTCCGGAGGAATGAGCGTCGTATCCCTTCGGAGAATACAAAGCGAGAGTCGTTTATCAGTTGTGCTTTTTATTGATCTGCCTGCAGATTTGTTTCCGTCCTGATTTCCTGTCTCTGCAGGTGAAGATCGCCTATATAAACTTCCTCAATCATTGCTACGTGGACACCGAAGTGGAGATGAAGGAAATCTATACCAGTAACCACATGTGGAAGCTGTTTGAGAACTTCCTGGTGGACATCTGCAGGGTGAGATGGGAGGAGTCCGGGGGAGGAGATTTGTCTAGAAGTCGAACATTAGAGATAACTGTAAAGTGCTGCGCTATATATATATATATATTCTCTATCTTGTATAATAACGGTCTGATATGTTTGTGCTTTAGGTGTGTAACAGCACAAGCGACAGGAAGCACGCGGACTGCGTCCTGGAGCGATACGTGACGGAAACGGTGATGAGCATCATAAACACCTTCTTCAGCTCTCCCTTCTCCGATCAGAGCACCACGCTGCAGGTCAGGTGGAGTTTTTATGGGGGAGCCGGGATTTTATTGGGAAGGGAGGGGGGGAGGGGGACCTTCCTTGGTAAATACAGGATGATTTGTGGGATTTTTAAGGTGTAAGAATTGATACAGTGATCCAGACGTATAGTATAAGATTTTTTTTTAAACAAAGATAAAAATGTGTCCAAAAAAAGTTATACCGCAAGTACATAGAGTGTAATCCTTATGGGTACAGCAAATTTGATGGAGTTCCCAACATGTTTCGCCCACAAACGACTTCCTCAGGGGATGCTGTCCACTTGAAGTATAAGCCTTCCTAGTCTTTAAGAAACATATGTACTCCAATAATTCAAGAGTCTGCAGCTGCCACAGAGAACCAAGAACTACAAGTGACCATACATAGGAGGCATTCAAGGAACAGAAACCATAGTTTGCAAGAACGCTGCACAACCAGGGACATGGACACTCCAAAGCAGGGTGCTCATATCTAGAACTGGTGTCCTGCAAAGTTCTTGCAAACTATTGTTTCTGGTCTTTGAATGCCTCCTATGGTCACCTGTAGTTCTTTATATTAAGCTTTCTTAAAGACTTTGAAAGCTTATACTTCAAGTGGACAGCATCCCCTGATGAAGCCCAGTTTGTGGGCAAAACATGTTAGAAACTCTATCTAATTTGCTGTACCCATAAGGTTTACACTCTATATACTTGCTGTATAACTGTTTTTAGACACATTTTTATCATTGCTTAAAAATATTTTTTTATACTATCAGATCACCGTATCAATACTTGCACCTTAAAAATCCTGCAAGCCCTCCTGTATTTATTCAAATTAAAGGATGTGATCTGATAGTATAAAAAACATTTTTAAGCAATGATAAAAATGTGTCTAAAAATAGTTATACAGCAAGTATATAGAGTGTAATCCTTATGGGTACAGCAAATTAGATAGAGTTCCTAACATGTTTTGCCCACAAACTGGGCTTCCTCAGGGGATGCTGTCCACTTAGTCTAGACTTTAAGAAACGTTAATATAAAGAACTAGGTGACATTTGTCTGTGGTTAAGAATTTTTCCTTGGTAAACTATGTGAATTTATGTTCTTCTGGCAAGACTCGGTCTGCTCTTCTGTGTACACAGAGACAGAACTTACAAGAGTAATTGTTCGCATTTTTTATAACCCGACGTCGAGGTTCTGTCTTTATTAGAACTGTCGGCGGTGCAATAAGAAATATTCACCCCTGGCCTCCCTCTAGTCACACTTCTCCCTGTACAAGTATATCTGCAAAAATCGAGCTCCATCCAGTAAACCTGAGACTGTTGCAGGGCACGTTGTGTACCGGAGAAGAGAAAGATACATTGTGTACTGGGGGGGGGGGCGCGAGATACATTGTGCAATAGATGGAGGGAGGGAAGATACATTGTGCAATGGGGGGGGGGAGATGCATTGTGTAATAGGGGGGGGGGGGAGATGCATTGTTTAATGGGGGGGGGGAGATGCATTGTGTAATAGAGGGGGGGCGAGATACATTGTGCAATAGATGGAGGGAGGGAAGATACATTGTGTACTGGGGGGGCGAGATACATTGTGCAATAGATGGAGGGAGGGAAGATACATTGTGCAATGGGGGGGGGATGCATTGTGTAATGGGGGGGGGAGATGCATTGTTTAATGGGGGGGGGAGATGCATTGTGTAATAGAGGGGGGGCGAGATACATTGTGCAATAGATGGAGGGAGGGAAGATACATTGTGTAATGGGGGGGGGGAGATGCATTGTGTAATGGGGGGGGGGGAGATACATTGTGCAATAGATGGAGGGAGGGAAGATACATTGTGTAATGGGGGGGGGAGATGCATTGTGTAATGGGGGGGGGAGATGCATTGTGTAATGGGGGGGGGAGATGCATTGTGTAATGGGGGGGGGGGAGAAATAATGCTGAACCCTTAGCAGACTTGACCTGAGTGTTATGAATTGGTATACACCGCCATGTTGGGTGTCGGGTGAAGAGCCGACTTTCCCATTTTCAGGAATCTTTCTCTATCCTCAGACCCGGCAGCCGGTGTTCGTTCAGCTCCTACAAGCCGTATTCCGGGTCTATCACTGCGGCTGGCTCCTTCCATCACAGAAGGCCTCGGTGGAGAGTTGTATTCGAGTTTTGTCTGATGTGGGTGAGTGGATTGGGGGTCACCGGGGGAGGGGTCGGGTCACTACTTGGTACTACATATGAGATTTGGGGTTGGGTGGAGTGCGAATTCCTCCCAAATACATCCTGTTCATGGTTCGGCAAACCGCCACATTGGCCAGTTCACCCGTCCGCCTCCCTGCTGCCGAAACATAAACAGCCGGGGATTGCTGGTGATGTGGACCAAGTATGATCAATGACCTCACCCGGGGGTCCCCACTGCTGTCTGCCACCATGCTGGGGATCTGTCATTTGTGGATCAAGTGCAGCAGGGAGATGTCATTGAGTGGCGGGTTTTTGAGGCGATGGGTTCACATCGTAAGGCAGTGAATTGGTTTTCATGTATTTTATTCTTCAAGCCCAATTCCAGAAATGGAGACCCCCCTACCTGAGCCTTTATTATATTGCCTATTGGCTTTTAAGAAATCCCAAAAAATTGTTCTGCACGCCATTGAAGTCCTATAGAAGCCGCAGCCAAGTTTGGGGTTCACTGACTTCCTGTTGCTGTTTGCCGAACCTGTCCGGGTGGGCTCACCTATACACATTACCATGGAGGGGAGGATATTGTCTGACAGATGTACCGCTGCCCACCAAACTTTAATGCAGATAATTTACCGGAAACCCACAGACTTTCTTCTATTTTCTCTTTTATTTTTGATGTTTTGCAGCGAAGAGCCGCGCCATAGCCATCCCTGTGGATCTAGACAGCCAGGTGAACAACTTGTTCCTGAAAAGCCATAATATCGTACAGAAGACAGCCATGAGCTGGCGCATGTCGGCGAGGAATGCTGCCCGGCGCGATTCCGTGCTGACAGCGTCCCGGGACTATCGCAATATTATCGAGAGACTGCAGGTAACGGGTGACTAACCTCGGAGCATATCAAACCTCAATCAGTTTACATCTGTGAATGGTGGGGTAAATTGTCTTGTGTGGGGGGGGGGGGGTGCTGTCCATTCAGATCCATTTTTCTGCACATCACTGCAATTGTATCTTGTTAGCAGGGCTGATAGAAAATGATTGTGAACAAACCCTAAAAGTTTGTAGACGCCTGACCCCTACATGATGGAGCCAAATGCATGTGAACCCTCCAGTGATGGAGGTCAGGTGTCTACACTGAAGGGTCCTGACAATACAAAGACATTGGAGACAATTGTGTTCTTCCAACCTTCTGGTATTAGTTTGGAGAAGCCAAATGTGGAGCCCAACATACCAGCCAGATCTTCTCATTCTCAGCCAACATCAGTACCTGACCTCACCAATGGGACACATTCCCACAAACACCCTCCAAAATCTTGTGGAAAATCTTAATAAAATCTTAACTTTGAAAACAAAAATCTTAATAATGGTCCAAAGAGGAGCTAGGCAACATTCATGGCCAATGGGGGGGGAAGCTGAGCAACTTCGTCTTAATGGCCAATGGGGGGAAGCTGGGCACCTCCATTATATTGGCCATGGGAGAAGCGGGGCACCTCCATTATATTGGCCATGGGAGAAGCGGGGCACCTCCATTATATTGGCCATGGGAGAAGCGGGGCACCTCCATTATATTGGCCATGGGAGAAGCGGGGCACCTCCATCATATTGGCCGTGGGAGAAGCGGGGCACCTCCATCATATTGGCCGTGGGAGAAGCGGGGCACCTCCATTATATTGGCCATGGGAGAAGCGGGGCACCTCCATCATATTGGCCGTGGGAGAAGCGGGGCACCTCCATCATATTGGCCGTGGGAGAAGTGGGGCACCTCCACCTTGTTTACAAAGGCAGATCGCAGTTCTGGCTCTTTCCCGCGATCACGGGTGGCTGGCGGGCATTAAAGCGGGAGTCCGCCGTTTTTTTTTTTTTTTTAAAAAGCCAGCAGCTACAAATGCTGCAGCTGCTGACTTTTAAAATAGTGACACTTACCCGCCCAGCGCGCCCGCGATGTCGCCACCCGAAGCCGATCTCTCGATCGTCTCTCGGGTGCTGCCGCCGCCATCTTGGGTATGGGAATCAGGAAGTGGAGCCTTTCGGCTTCATTTCCCGGTTCCCTACTGCGCATGCGCGAGTCACGCTGCACAATAAGGATGGTCCCCACTGTCTCCGTGTGTTGCCCAGCAGACAGCGGGGGACCTTCGGAAAGGGGCGTAGATTCTGCGGATATCTATGCTGGAAGTTGGTGCAGATACCTGTACTGTACAGGTACCTGCAGCCCCCCTCCCCCCTGAAAGGTGCCAATTGTGGCGCCGGAGGGGGGGGGGAGGGTTCCAATGAGCGGAAGCTCCACTTTAGCGTGGGCCTCCGCTTTAAGTCTGCTGGGGTCCAGGCGACGGCTGGTCGGCAAATGGTTAATGGCCAATGGGGGAAGTGAGGCAACTCCATTATGGTTTTGGAATGGGGATGTCCAACAAGCTCAGAGGTGTGATGAATACACATTTATCCCTTTATTGTCTATTTACAGTCATTGACTTGACATTTCACAAACACCAAAATATTTTATATAGTTAATGATTTTTTTTTATATTTCTCGAACACGTTTTCTTTCCGGACTTTGGGAAGTGTTTAGTGGGTGAGAGGGATGAATGTAAAATATTTCCGATCGTCTTGGAACCCTCGTTGCTCTCTGAAGTAAAGATTTCTTATAGTTACATTTGTTACACTTTTTATATTAAATGTTTTTTGTAGAAAATTTTTAATAGTTCCTTCAAAAGAAAAGTTAATTCTCAATGGAATAAGTAATGTAGTCTGTCCCCAGCCTGGTGTAGATTTCCTGTACAGGCCCTGAGCGCTCGTTACATCCGCAGTCCTCCTCATCTGTGTCTCCCTCTGCCCAGGACATTGTGTCTTCATTAGAAGATCGGCTGCGTCCTCTGGTCCAAGCGGAACTTTCCGTCCTCGTGGACGTCTTGCACCGGCCGGAGCTCCTGTTTCCAGAACACACGGAGGCCCGGAAGAAATGCGAGAGCGGACAGTTTATCTGCAAGTGAGTGTCAGCTCTGTTGGCAAACAAGGGATTGGGTTTCCTTGGCCGAGTCCAGCAGAATTTTATCTGAAATAAAATCCCAAACTACAAAAATTCTGCTGCTTGTTGTAAAACAAAAAATATAAATTTCAATGTTGCCAACGGACACGTGCACACCACAGGGGAAATGGAAGACCCCCCACAGACCCAGGAGGGACTCTTCAGAGGGGGTGTTAGTAGTAACTGACTCAGGAGTTCTGATGGGTGAATAGGCTCCTCCCATATTTATAGAGCTTCCTTTACCTTTCCTAAAGACAATGGAACCTTATCGGAGATTATTCTAGGCATGCCTGAGACAGGGTGGGCGCCCTGCCCCTCTCCAACATGGGTGCTGTCCCCCTCTAGCATGGGCGCCCCCCCACTGCACCCCCTCTAGCATGGGCGCCCCCCCACTGCACCCCCTCTAGCATGGGGCGCCCCCCACTGCACCCCCTCTAGCATGGGCGCCCCCCCACTGCACCCCCTCTAGCATGGGCGCCCCCCCACTGCACCCCTCTAGCATGGGCGCCCCCCCACTGCACCCCCTCTAGCATGGGCGCCCCCCCACTGCACCCCCTCTAGCATGGGCGCCCCCCCCACTGCACCCCCTCTAGCATGGGCGCCCCCCCCACTGCACCCCCTCTAGCATGGGCGCCCCCCCCACTGCACCCCCTCTAGCATGGGCGCCCCCCCCCCCACTGCACCCCCTCTAGCATGGGCGCCCCCCCCCCACTGCACCCCCTCTAGCATGGGCGCCCCCCCCCCACTGCACCCCCTCTAGCATGGGCGCCCCCCCCCACTGCACCCCCTCTAGCATGGGCGCCCCCCCCACTGCACCCCCTCTAGCATGGGCGCCCCCCCCACTGCACCCCCTCTAGCATGGGCGCCCCCCCCACTGCACCCCCTCTAGCATGGGCGCCCCCCCCACTGCACCCCCTCTAGCATGGGCGCCCCCCCCACTGCACCCCCTCTAGCATGGGGCGCCCCCCCCACTGCACCCCCTCTAGCATGGGCGCCCCCCCCCCACTGCACCCCCTCTAGCATGGGCGCCCCCCCCACTGCACCCCCTCTAGCATGGGCGCCCCCCACTGCACCCCCTCTAGCATGGGCGCCCCCCCCACTGCACCCCCTCTAGCATGGGCGCCCCCCCCACTGCACCCCCTCTGGCATGGTCGCCCCCCCCCACTGCACCCCCTCTGGCATGGGCGCCCCCCCCCCCCACTGCACCCCCTCTGGCATGGGCGGGCGCCCCCCCACTGCACCCCCTCTGGCATGGGCGGGCGCCCCCCCACTGCACCCCCTCTGGCATGGGCGCCCCCCCCACTGCACCCCCTCTGGCATGGGCGCCCCCCCACTGCACCCCCTCTGGCATGGGCGCCCCCCCACTGCACCCCCTCTGGCATGGGTGCACCCCCCGCCACACCCCCTTACCCATTTCCCACATAGTTGAATGGAAAAATACTATAAATAGTTACTAATATCCATGTAATTTGCTGGGACCAGCAATGTAACAACTCATCAGTTATGACAACCCCACCCCCACCAAAATTAACCCAACCAATGGATCCTCAGCACTGCGGTGCACCGGAGACCCCGAGTGATGCCATTGCCCAGATTTGAAGAATCTCCCAGGATCCCCCCCCCCCCCGCTCTGCATTACAGCAGTCAGGAATTCTAAAGGCGAATGGCTGAAATAATAGTTTTGGGGGTCAGCGAAGAAGTCTGACCTGAACCCCAATCTCGCCCTCATCTGGGACCAGATATTCGCGGTGTCCTGGAGTCCCCCCACCCCCGCTCCTCTTATTTCCCGCCATCGTCTGATTTCATGCTTTCTCATTCCAGGTTGATCAGACACACAAAGCAGCTCCTGGAGGAGAACGAGGAGAAGTTGTGCATTAAAGTCCTTCAGACACTGAGAGAGATGATGGCCAAAGACCGCGGCTTCGGCGACAAGGTATCCGCCATTGACTGCGCACCAAACCGCGGGGCGCACCTAGTCTCTTACATTAAATGGGCCGTATAGGTAGAAAGAACCGAAATTCCAGATCATCATCAGTGAACTACTCTACAATGGGATTGCATACATCCTGTTCATTCTGGGTTTGACTCTTCCATTCAGTGCAGCAGAACTATCCATACTATATAGAAAGAAAAGCAAATGTTACATCTCTGTCAGGGGTGATGTGCTCTTTAGTAATCCCTTCTATGATTCTGTACTCTCCAGTTTTAGTAAATCGTCCCCAGTGTATCAGAATCTGGTGCAGCTGTACATGGGAGCCAATCAGCTTTCAGGTTTTATTATCAAAGCTTAAAGCGTAGCTCCGCTTTTGTTGAGAAACATCCCCCCCCCCCCCTCTGGTTTTTCTTTGTAAATTACAAGGATTATAACATCCTTTGTTACAGATTCCTACCTGTGTGTTCCTCTGTGTCCATGTGAGAAAGGGAATTTAATGGGAGTGGTTTCATAATTATCAATCAGCTGTGGCACCTGCAGGGCTCTGAGGAAATCTGCTGGGCCTGCATCCTCCTGGACTTGTTCTTATTGGGAGTATCTCACCAAAAATGAAGTTTATGTTGCAGGGGAGGCCTGAGCTCTGATTTTGTATTTTGGTGATATCAGTGAGCCAATCACACGAGCAGGAAGTGACATTTCTGGGGGTCGTTCTGTATACATTCTGTGCACGGAGCGCCCCCAGGTGGCCGTATTGCATTTTCAGACAATGACAGCGGCTGCAGATTGAAAAGGAAAGGTCATTTTTAATAACATTCAATCACAATTGTAAACATTGTTTTATTTTTTCTTATTTGACATTCCCCCCCCCCCCCCCACGAAAGTGGAGTTGCCCTTCAATTGAAGAAGCTGATTGGCCGCCATGCACCTCTGCAGCAGGTTCTGCACTCTGCGGTTGTAGTAAATCTCCCCCGACCTGTGAAAGGAATCGCTATAAAGGCGACAAAGCCGGACGTTTTATTTTGGCTTCCAGAAGGCGGAAATTCTCGGTCAGCAGCTAATTGTCACTTGTAGGTCCTCAGTCACCAAAGAGGCTGGAAGGGGTTAATTGGCCGCACTTCCGGAAGCTGCCACTAGATGGTAGGCTGTGACCGCGGTGCCCGACCTTCCTTCACATTCCCCAATTGTTATGAATGGCGGTGACCCCTCCACCCCCCTCCACCATGAACGTTGCCGGGAACCACTTTATGGGCCAAAGTTTACATTTTAGGAAGTTTTTAAAGTGACCCTTAGAAAAAAAAATAAGCGACTTTTTGTGGCGTGTCGGTGAAATAGAACCGCCATTGGAGGACGTCTCTGATCTTCATGGGACCCTCCGCAACGCTCCATGTAGAGCCGACCTCGAGAGCCTGGGGCCCAACGTCACTTCAGGGCTTCTCCTACCGGAAAAGGGCCGAGTGACGGGGCGGCCATAGATGGGCCATGAGCGACGGGACATTTCTCTGTGTTTGTATCCATAGGGGAGTACAGACTCAATATTACCAAAAGTATTGGGACGCCTGCCTTTACACACACATGACCTGTAATGGCCCCCCCAGTCTTAGTCCGGAGGGTTCAATATTGAGTTGGCCCTTTGCAGCTATAACAGCTTCACCTCTTCTGGGAAGGCCGTCC